>NC_092333.1:99160000-99470000 GCF_046630445.1 Rutidosis leptorrhynchoides | reverse complement strand
ATGCAATAATGTACGTCCTTCGGCCGCAACTTAACCAGCGTTAACTACAATCTCTGTCGCAATTCAACAAATTTCAATTCATAATAAATCAAATATATATTTGATTTTACACTTTCATCATCGATGTACCCGTAACTTTTCAGATAACATCATTCGTACTTTGCGAAATTCACAAGAATTCCACGAACCGAACATCATACATCAACAAATAACGAAGTATTGATTCATAATTTCAATGTCATTAAAGAAATACTGCGTAAAAGTTATGTACCTTTTAAAGCCTTTAGGGATTATTCAATTCTAGTTTCAACCGTAAATCAAATGAGTTTAATTTAACATTAACTCATTAAATCTATGTTACATCTGAAGAAAATATACATATATATATTTTCATAAAGACTGTAATAAAATTCTTTTGTACAAAATATTAATTGTGAATTTTTTTTTAACGGGTAGGTAATACCCGAGAGATATATAAATTCACAATTAATATGTTACATTCTTCGAATCTGATTCAGCAAATCATCCATTATACTCCCTACTTTCATAACAATATACATTCTTTTATAGAAATCAAAACAACCATACTCATTCAAAATTTAATTACATATTCTGATTTTGAAATTTCAAAATTCAACTTGAGATATGACCAAAATCATCACTCTTAGATCCTTACATCTTTCACAAGCTATATTTTGACTTCAAAACTGTAGTGACCCGAACTTTTCCATGTTTATATATATTAATTGAGATTGATATTTACATGATTAAATGTTTCCAACATGTTAAGCAATCAAACTTGTTAAGACTTGATTAATTGAAATATGTTTCATATAGACAATTGACCACCCAAGTTGACCGGCGATTCACGAACGTTAAAACTTGTAAAAACGACATGACAATATATATATGGATATACATATGGTTAACATGAGATTATGATAAGTAAGTATCTCCATAAGTATATTAACAATGAGTTATATACATATAAACAAGACTACTAACTTAAGGATTTCGAAACGAGACATATATGTAACGATTATCGTTGTAACGACATTTAAATGTATATATATCATATTAAGATATATTAATATATCATAATATCATGATAATATAATAATTTAACATCTCATTAGATATAATAAACAATGGGTTAACAACATTAATTGAGATCGTTAACTTAAAGGTTTCAAAACAACACTTACATGTAACGACTAACGATGACTTAACGACTCAGTTAAAATGTATATACATGTAGTGTATTTAGATGTATTAAAATACTTTTGGAAGACTTCAAGACATATATCAAAACACTCATACTTAACGAAAATGGTTACAGTTACTTTCCCATTCTTTTCTTTCATCAAGAATTCTAGTCGTATTTTTACCCGTATTATACACAGCTTCAAAACGTACTTACTATGGGTATATACCAATAGGAACTAGCATGGGATTCCACTCTTGATTATGTCATGTATGACTAATCAATTTTAACTTCTACCATGAGCTAGTCAACTAACTAGAACTCCTTTTAACCCCACTCACCACTCACCAATTACCACTCATCATTCACTCCATTTCACTTCCAATTCTCTTTCTAATTCTCTCTCAACACACCCACACTATTATGAACGTATTTTTCCAGTAGTTAATCATCATCTTCATCAAAAATCACTTCAAGAATCAAGCTATAATCATCATAGGAAGAACACTTCAAGAACACTTCAAAAATCCCTTCAAGTTTACTAATTTACTTCCAAGCTTTCTAATCCATTCCAAGTAATCATCTAAGATCAAGAAACCTTTGTTATATACAGTAGTTTATCTTTCTTATTCAAGGTAATATTCATATTCAAACTTTGATTCAATTTCTATAACTATAAACTATCTTAATTCGAGTAAAAATCTTACTTGAACTTGTTTTTGTGTCATGATCCTACTTCAAGAACTTTCAAGCCATCCAAGATCCTTTGAAGCTAGATCATTTCTTATCACTTCCAGTAGGTTTACCTACTAAACTTGAGGTAGTAATGATGTTCATAACATCATTTGATTCATATATATAAAACTATCTTATTCGAAGGTTTAAACTCGTAATCACTAGAACATAGTTTAGTTAATTCTAAACTTGTTCGCAAACAAAAGTTAATCCTTCTAACTTGACTTTTAAAATTAACTAAACACATGTTCTATATCTATATGATATGCTAACTTAATGATTTAAAACCTGGAAACACGAAAAACACCGTAAAACCGGATTTACGCCGTCGTAGTAACACCGCGGGCTGTTTTGGGTTAGTTAATTAAAAACTATGATAAACTTTGATTTAAAAGTTGTTATTCTGAGAAAATGATTTTTATTATGAACGTGAAACTATATCCAAAAATTATGGTTAAACTCAAAGTGGAAGTATGTTTTCTAAAATGGTCATCTAGACGTCGTTCTTTCGACTGAAATGACTACCTTTACAAAAATGACTTGTAACTTATTTTTCCGACTATAAACCTATACTTTTTCTGTTTAGATTCATAAAATAGAGTTCAATATGAAATCATAGCAATTTGATTCACTCAAAACGGATTTAAAATGAAGAAGTTATGGGTAAAACAAGATTGGATAATTTTTCTCATTTTAGCTACGTGAAAATTGGTAACAAATCTATTCCAACCATAACTTAATCAACTTGTATTGTATATTATGTAATCTTGAGATACCATAGACACGTATACAATGTTTCGACCTATCATGTCGACACATCTATATATATTTCGGAACAACCATAGACACTCTATATGTGAATGTTGGAGTTAGCTATACAGGGTTGAGGTTGATTCCAAAATATATATAGTTTGAGTTGTGATCAATACTGAGATACGTATACACTGGGTCGTGGATTGATTCAAGATAATATTTATCGATTTATTTCTGTACATCTAACTGTGGACAACTAGTTATAGGTTACTAACGAGGACAGCTGACTTAATAAACTTAAAACATCAAAATATATTAAAAGTGTTGTAAATATATTTTGAACATACTTTAATATATATGTATATATTGTTATAGGTTCGTGAATCAACAGTGGCCAAGTCTTACTTCCCGACGAAGTAAAAATCTGTGAAAGTGAGTTATAGTCCCACTTTTAAAATCTAATATTTTTGGGATGAGAATACATGCAGGTTTTATAAATGATTTACAAAATAGACACAAGTACGTGAAACTACATTCTATGGTTGAATTATCGAAATCGAATATGCCCCTTTTTATTAAGTCTGGTAATCTAAGAATTAGGGAACAGACACCCTAATTGACGCGAATCCTAAAGATAGATCTATTGGGCCTAACAAACCCCATCCAAAGTACCGGATGCTTTAGTACTTCGAAATTTATATCATATCCGAAGGGTGTCCCGGAATGATGGGGATATTCTTATATATGCATCTTGTTAATGTCGGTTACCAGGTGTTCACCATATGAATGATTTTTATCTCTATGTATGGGATGTGTATTGAAATATGAAATCTTGTGGTCTATTGTTACGATTTGATATATATAGGTTAAACCTATAACTCACCAACATTTTTGTTGACGTTTTAAGCATGTTTATTCTCAGGTGATTATTAAGAGCTTCCGCTGTCGCATACTTAAATAAGGACAAGATTTGGAGTCCATGCTTGTATGATATTGTGTAAAAACTGCATTCAAGAAACTTATTTTGTTGTAACGTATTTGTATTGTAAACCATTATGTAATGGTCGTGTGTAAACAGGATATTTTAGATTATCATTATTTGATAATCTACGTAAAGCTTTTTAAACCTTTATTGATGAAATAAAGGTTATGGTTTGTTTAAAAATGAATGCAGTCTTTGAAAAACGTCTCATATAGAGGTCAAAACCTCGCAACGAAATCAATTAATATGGAACGTTTTTAATCAATAAGAACGGGACATTTCAGTTGGTATCCGAGCGTTGGTCTTAGAGAACCAGAAAATTTGCATTAGTGTGTCTTATCGAGTTTGTTAGGATGCATTAGTGAGTCTGGACTTCGACCGTGTTTTCTTTAAAAATGATTGCTTAACATTTTTGTTGGAAACTATATATTTTTAACATATGAATATTATGTGATATATTAATCTCTTAACGTGTTTGATATTATGTGATAGATGTCTACCTCTAGAACAAGTCCCATTGACTCACCTAATAATAATGAAGAGTCAAATGTAAATTGGAATGATTTGTGGACTGATTCACAAGTTCCCGAAGAGGAACCGGAAGAAGAGTCGGAACCGGAAGAAGAATCGGAACCGGAAGAAGAATCGGAACCGGATGAAGAAATAGAACCGGTGGGGGAAATAATAAAACGGTTAAGTAAAAGAAAATCCTCAACCAACCGACCAAAGTTAATTATGGTCAATGGTGTTTCCGCCAAGGAAGCAAAATATTGGGAGGATTACCAATTCTCCGATGAATCGGATTCCGACGAGAATTCCGATGATGTTATAGAAATTACCCCAACTGAATTTAAAAAGGCAAAAGAAAATAATAAGGGAAAGGGCATAAAAATAGAGAAATCTAATTCCAACCCCGATGAACTTTATATGTATCGTCAACCCCCGAAGTCCTTAAGTTGTAACAATGACCCGGGAACCTCTAAACCACCAGGTTTTTCTAAACCAATGTGGACAACGACGGCTCGTATTAGGGGAACATCATATATCCCTAGAAACTTGGCAAAACGAACCAAAACCGAAGAAGAAGAAACGAGCGAGTCGGAATAAGATAGTTGTATTCGTGTGGTGTAATATATGGAATATAGTGTTCTTATGCTTTATGATATGTGTAAAAATTGCTTGTATTAATAAGTATTTTTTTTATGAATCTAACTCTTGTCTATTTTACAGTTTAAAAACACAAAATGGATAGACAACCCAATATTTTAAGAGACCTACCCGGAGACATGATTGATGAAATCTTGTCTAGAGTCGGCCAGAATTCTTCGGCACAACTATTTAAGGCGAGATCAGTTTGTAAGACATTCGAAGAACGTTCCAAGAATGTCTTGGTTTATAAGAGACTTTCGTTTGAAAGATGGGGGATATCACATTGGGAAACCCATAAGTTACGATGTGTTTACTTTGACGCATATATTGCGGGGAACCCAAATGCTATTTTACGCAACGGGTTAAGAAATTATTTTGACTCAATATATCCGAATATTGGACTTCGTGATTTAGAAAAAGCGGCTAACATGCAACATAAAGAAGCATGTTATGCTTACGGATTAGTAATGTTCGCTTCTCACCAAAGTGAGAACAAGAACATCGGGCTACAACTATTAAACAAAACGTTTCCACAAGTGACGGAGTCGGTAATTGGGGTAAGAAATGAGGTTTTTAGATTATTACGGGACTGTTGGACATTACGTAACCCTCGTCCCTTTGATGACGTTGCAACACGCTGTCTTATCAACGGCCATAACGGTTATGTTGCACAAGACCAAGGATGGGAAGTAGTCCTAGTAAAACCAGAATGCATGACTTGTTTCTGGACGTATGAATTACGTGTCTTTATTGCCTTTGCTGAACGACTTGTGTACTAGCTAGAATTGTCTTCAAAACTATCCTGTATCAAAGTTATTGTGTGCTATATTTCATGCTTTATGTAAAATAAGCGGTATTGTAAGTTTGTAAAATATTGTATAAAAGTTTGAACGCGAAATATTATTATAATCAGTTTTTCATATAGAATTGTAGTAGTTGAATTGTATATTAGCTACTAAGTATGAACTTAACGGGTAGGTACTACCCGAATTTAAACTTATAAAACGCTAATATGAAGAAAAAGCTTTTATAAATGAGTTCATATTATGCTACGAAATACTATTAACTACTCTTAATATTCTGTATGATTAACTTGTTCCATTTAACTATTTTGAAGGAAATGGCACCTACTACTCGACACACCGTGAATATGAATGAAGAGGAATTCCGTACTTTTCTAGCTTCAAACATAGCCGCAGTACAGGCTGCGCTACATACCAACAATAACCTTGGATCTAGCAGTACAGGAAATCGTGTAGGATGCACCTACAAAGAATTCACTGCCTGCAAACCTTTGGAATTTGATGGAACCGAAGGACCGATCGTATTGAAACGGTGGACCGAGAAGGTTGAATCGGTGTTTGCCATAAGTAAGTGTACTGAAGAGGACAAAGTGAAGTACGCTACGCATACCTTCACAGGTTCTGCGTTAACATGGTGGAATACCTATCTAGAGCAAGTGGGACAAGATGATGCGTACGCACTACCGTGGTCAGCATTCAAGCACTTGATGAACGAGAAGTACCGTCCCAGAACCGAGGTCAATAAGCTCAAGACAGAACTTAGAGGGTTACGAACCCAAGGATTTGATATTACCACGTACGAAAGACGATTCACAGAATTGTGCCTATTGTGTCCGGGAGCATTCGAAGATGAGGAAGAGAAGATCGACGCGTTTGTGAAAGGATTACCGGAAAGAATCCAAGAAGATATAAGTTCACACGAGCCCGCCTCCATACAACAGGCATGTAGAATGGCTCACAAACTAGTGAACCAGATTGAAGAAAGAAATAAAGAACAGACTGCTGAAGAGGCCAATGTGAAGCAAGTCAAAAGAAAGTGGGAGGAAAACGGTGATAAGAATCACCAATACAACAACAACAGCAATTACAACAACAATCGCAACAATTATCCCAACAATCGCAACATCAATCGCAACTACAACAAACGGCCCAACAACAACAACAACAACAACAACAGCAACTACAACAATCATCCCAACAACAATAATAACCGCAACAACAACAACAATCAGAAGCAACTATGCCAAAGGTGTGAAAAGAATCACTCGGGGTTCTGCACCAAATTTTGCAACAAGTGTAAAAGAAATGGTCATAGCGCGGCGAAGTGTGAGGTCTACGGACCAGGGGTTAATAGAACGAAAGGAACAAATGGTGTCGGAACGAGTAATGGCGGAGCAAGTAGTGTCGGAGCAAGTTATGCCAATGTAGTTTGTTATAAATGTGGAAAACCAGGCCACATTATTAGAAATTGCCCGAACCAGGAGAACACAAATGGACAAGGACGTGGAAGAGTTTTCAATATTAATGCGGTAGAGGCACAGGAAGACCCGGAGCTTGTTACGGGTACGTTTCTTATTGACAATAAATCTGCTTACGTTTTATTTGATTCGGGTGCGGATAGAAGCTATATGAGTAGAGATTTTTGTGCTAAATTAAGTTGTCCATTGACGCCTTTGGATAGTAAATTTTTACTCGAATTAGCAAATGGTAAATTAATTTCAGCAGATAATATATGTCGGAATAGAGAAATTAAACTGGTTAGCGAAACATTTAAGATTGATTTGATACCAGTAGAGTTAGGGAGTTTTGATGTGATAATCGGTATGGACTGGTTGAAAGAAGTGAAAGCGGAGATCGTTTGTTACAAAAATGCAATTCGCATTATACGAGAAAAAGGAAAACCCTTAATGGTGTACGGAGAAAAGGGCAACACGAAGCTACATCTTATTAGTAATTTGAAGGCACAAAAACTAATAAGAAAAGGTTGCTATGCTGTTCTAGCACACGTCGAGAAAGTACAAACTGAAGAAAAGAGCATCAATGATGTTCCCATTGCAAAAGAATTTCCCGATGTATTTCCGAAAGAATTACCAGGATTACCCCCACATCGATCTGTTGAATTTCAAATAGATCTTGTACCAGGAGCTGCACCAATAGCTCGTGCTCCTTACAGACTCGCACCCAGCGAGATGAAAGAACTGCAAAGCCAATTACAAGAACTTTTAGAGCGTGGTTTCATTCGACCAAGCACATCACCATGGGGAGCTCCTGTTTTGTTTGTCAAGAAGAAAGATGGTACATTCAGGTTGTGTATCGACTACCGAGAGTTGAACAAACTTACCATCAAGAACCGCTACCCACTACCGAGAATCGACGACTTATTTGATCAACTACAAGGCTCGTCTGTTTATTCAAAGATTGACTTACGTTCCGGGTATCATCAAATGCGGGTGAAAGAAGATGATATTCCAAAGACTGCTTTCAGAACACGTTACGGTCATTACGAGTTTATGGTCATGCCGTTTGGTTTAACTAATGCACCAGCTGTGTTCATGGACCTTATGAACCGAGTGTGTGGACCATACCTTGACAAGTTTGTCATTGTTTTCATTGATGACATACTTATTTACTCAAAGAATAACCAAGAACACGGTGAACATTTGAGAAAGGTGTTAGAAGTATTGAGGAAGGAAGAATTGTACGCTAAGTTTTCAAAGTGTGCATTTTGGTTGGAAGAAGTTCAATTCCTCGGTCACATAGTGAACAAAGAAGGTATTAAGGTGGATCCGGCAAAGATAGAAACTGTTGAAAAGTGGGAAACCCCGAAAACTCCGAAACACATACGCCAGTTTTTAGGACTAGCTGGTTACTACAGAAGGTTCATCCAAGACTTTTCCAGAATAGCAAAACCCTTGACTGCATTAACGCATAAAGGGAAGAAATTTGAATGGAATGATGAACAAGAGAAAGCGTTTCAGTTATTGAAGAAAAATCTAACTACGGCACCTATATTGTCATTGCCTGAAGGGAATGATGATTTTGTGATTTATTGTGATGCATCAAAGCAAGGTCTCGGTTGTGTATTAATGCAACGAACGAAGGTGATTGCTTATGCGTCTAGACAATTGAAGATTCACGAACAAATTTATACGACGCATGATTTGGAATTAGGCGCGGTTGTTTTTGCATTAAAGACTTGGAGACACTACTTATATGGGGTCAAAAGTATTATATATACCGACCACAAAAGTCTTCAACACATATTTAACCAGAAACAACTGAATATGAGGCAGCGTAGGTGGATTGAATTATTGAATGATTACGACTTTGAGATTCGTTACCACCCGGGGAAGGCAAATGTGGTAGCCGATGCCTTGAGCAGGAAGGACAGAGAACCCATTCGAGTAAAATCTATGAATATAATGATTCATAATAACCTTACTACTCAAATAAAGGAGGCACAACAAGGAGTTTTAAAAGAGGGAAATTTAAAGGATGAAATACCCAAAGGATCGGAGAAGCATCTTAATATTCGGGAAGACGGAACCCGGTATAGGGCTGAAAGGATTTGGGTACCAAAATTTGGAGATATGAGAGAAATGGTACTTAGAGAAGCTCATAAAACCAGATACTCAATACATCCTGGAACGGGGAAGATGTACAAGGATCTCAGAAAATATTTTTGGTGGCCGGGTATGAAAGCCGATGTTGCTAAATACGTAGGAGAATGTTTGACGTGTTCTAAGGTCAAAGCTGAGCATCAGAAACCATCAGGTCTACTTCAACAACCCGAAATCCCAGAATGGAAATGGGAAAACATTACCATGGATTTCATCACTAAATTGCCAAGGACTGCAAGTGGTTTTGATACTATTTGGGTAATAGTTGATCGTCTCACCAAATCAGCACACTTTCTGCCAATAAGAGAAGATGACAAGATGGAGAAGTTAGCACGACTGTATTTGAAGGAAGTCGTCTCCAGACATGGAATACCAATCTCTATTATCTCTGATAGGGATGGCAGATTTATTTCAAGATTCTGGCAGACATTACAGCAAGCATTAGGAACTCGTCTAGACATGAGTACTGCCTATCATCCACAAACTGATGGGCAGAGCGAAAGGACGATACAAACGCTTGAAGACATGCTACGAGCATGTGTTATTGATTTCGGAAACAGTTGGGATCGACATCTACCGTTAGCAGAATTTTCCTACAACAACAGCTACCATTCAAGCATTGAGATGGCGCCGTTTGAAGCACTTTATGGTAGAAAGTGTAGGTCTCCGATTTGTTGGAGTGAAGTGGGGGATAGACAGATTACGGGTCCAGAGATTATACAAGAAACTACCGAGAAGATCATCCAAATTCAACAACGGTTGAAAACCGCCCAAAGTCGACAAAAGAGCTACGCTGACATTAAAAGAAAAGATATAGAATTTGAAATTGGAGAGATGGTCATGCTTAAAGTTGCACCTTGGAAAGGCGTTGTTCGATTTGGTAAACGAGGGAAATTAAATCCAAGGTATATTGGACCATTCAAGATTATTGATCGTGTCGCACCAGTAGCTTACCGACTTGAGTTACCTCAACAACTCGCGGCTGTACATAACACTTTCCACGTCTCGAATTTGAAGAAATGTTTTGCTAAAGAAGATCTCACTATTCCGTTAGATGAAATCCAAATCAATGAAAAACTCCAATTCATCGAAGAACCCGTCGAAATAATGGATCGTGAGGTTAAAAGACTTAAGCAAAACAAGATACCAATTGTTAAGGTTCGATGGAATGCTCGTAGAGGACCCGAGTTCACCTGGGAGCGTGAAGATCAGATGAAGAAGAAATACCCGCATCTATTTCCAGAAGATTCGTCAACACCTTCAACATCTTAAAATTTCGGGACGAAATTTATTTAACGGGTAGGTACTGTAGTGACCCGAACTTTTCCATGTTTATATATATTAATTGAGATTGATATTTACATGATTAAATGTTTCCAACATGTTAAGCAATCAAACTTGTTAAGACTTGATTAATTGAAATATGTTTCATATAGACAATTGACCACCCAAGTTGACCGGCGATTCACGAACGTTAAAACTTGTAAAAACGACATGACAATATATATATGGATATACATATGGTTAACATGAGATTATGATAAGTAAGTATCTCCATAAGTATATTAACAATGAGTTATATACATATAAACAAGACTACTAACTTAAGGATTTCGAAACGAGACATATATGTAACGATTATCGTTGTAACGACATTTAAATGTATATATATCATATTAAGATATATTAATATATCATAATATCATGATAATATAATAATTTAACATCTCATTAGATATAATAAACAATGGGTTAACAACATTAATTGAGATCGTTAACTTAAAGGTTTCAAAACAACACTTACATGTAACGACTAACGATGACTTAACGACTCAGTTAAAATGTATATACATGTAGTGTATTTAGATGTATTAAAATACTTTTGGAAGACTTCAAGACATATATCAAAACACTCATACTTAACGAAAATGGTTACAGTTACTTTCCCATTCTTTTCTTTCATCAAGAATTCTAGTCGTATTTTTACCCGTATTATACACAGCTTCAAAACGTACTTACTATGGGTATATACCAATAGGAACTAGCATGGGATTCCACTCTTGATTATGTCATGTATGACTAATCAATTTTAACTTCTACCATGAGCTAGTCAACTAACTAGAACTCCTTTTAACCCCACTCACCACTCACCAATTACCACTCATCATTCACTCCATTTCACTTCCAATTCTCTTTCTAATTCTCTCTCAACACACCCACACTATTATGAACGTATTTTTCCAGTAGTTAATCATCATCTTCATCAAAAATCACTTCAAGAATCAAGCTATAATCATCATAGGAAGAACACTTCAAGAACACTTCAAAAATCCCTTCAAGTTTACTAATTTACTTCCAAGCTTTCTAATCCATTCCAAGTAATCATCTAAGATCAAGAAACCTTTGTTATATACAGTAGTTTATCTTTCTTATTCAAGGTAATATTCATATTCAAACTTTGATTCAATTTCTATAACTATAAACTATCTTAATTCGAGTAAAAATCTTACTTGAACTTGTTTTTGTGTCATGATCCTACTTCAAGAACTTTCAAGCCATCCAAGATCCTTTGAAGCTAGATCATTTCTTATCACTTCCAGTAGGTTTACCTACTAAACTTGAGGTAGTAATGATGTTCATAACATCATTTGATTCATATATATAAAACTATCTTATTCGAAGGTTTAAACTCGTAATCACTAGAACATAGTTTAGTTAATTCTAAACTTGTTCGCAAACAAAAGTTAATCCTTCTAACTTGACTTTTAAAATTAACTAAACACATGTTCTATATCTATATGATATGCTAACTTAATGATTTAAAACCTGGAAACACGAAAAACACCGTAAAACCGGATTTACGCCGTCGTAGTAACACCGCGGGCTGTTTTGGGTTAGTTAATTAAAAACTATGATAAACTTTGATTTAAAAGTTGTTATTCTGAGAAAATGATTTTTATTATGAACATGAAACTATATCCAAAAATTATGGTTAAACTCAAAGTGGAAGTATGTTTTCTAAAATGGTCATCTAGACGTCGTTCTTTCGACTGAAATGACTACCTTTACAAAAATGACTTGTAACTTATTTTTCCGACTATAAACCTATACTTTTTCTGTTTAGATTCATAAAATAGAGTTCAATATGAAATCATAGCAATTTGATTCACTCAAAACGGATTTAAAATGAAGAAGTTATGGGTAAAACAAGATTGGATAATTTTTCTCATTTTAGCTACGTGAAAATTGGTAACAAATCTATTCCAACCATAACTTAATCAACTTGTATTGTATATTATGTAATCTTGAGATACCATAGACACGTATACAATGTTTCGACCTATCATGTCGACACATCTATATATATTTCGGAACAACCATAGACACTCTATATGTGAATGTTGGAGTTAGCTATACAGGGTTGAGGTTGATTCCAAAATATATATAGTTTGAGTTGTGATCAATACTGAGATACGTATACACTGGGTCGTGGATTGATTCAAGATAATATTTATCGATTTATTTCTGTACATCTAACTGTGGACAACTAGTTATAGGTTACTAACGAGGACAGCTGACTTAATAAACTTAAAACATCAAAATATATTAAAAGTGTTGTAAATATATTTTGAACATACTTTAATATATATGTATATATTGTTATAGGTTCGTGAATCAACAGTGGCCAAGTCTTACTTCCCGACGAAGTAAAAATCTGTGAAAGTGAGTTATAGTCCCACTTTTAAAATCTAATATTTTTGGGATGAGAATACATGCAGGTTTTATAAATGATTTACAAAATAGACACAAGTACGTGAAACTACATTCTATGGTTGAATTATCGAAATCGAATATGCCCCTTTTTATTAAGTCTGGTAATCTAAGAATTAGGGAACAGACACCCTAATTGACGCGAATCCTAAAGATAGATCTATTGGGCCTAACAAACCCCATCCAAAGTACCGGATGCTTTAGTACTTCGAAATTTATATCATATCCGAAGGGTGTCCCGGAATGATGGGGATATTCTTATATATGCATCTTGTTAATGTCGGTTACCAGGTGTTCACCATATGAATGATTTTTATCTCTATGTATGGGATGTGTATTGAAATATGAAATCTTGTGGTCTATTGTTACGATTTGATATATATAGGTTAAACCTATAACTCACCAACATTTTTGTTGACGTTTTAAGCATGTTTATTCTCAGGTGATTATTAAGAGCTTCCGCTGTCGCATACTTAAATAAGGACAAGATTTGGAGTCCATGCTTGTATGATATTGTGTAAAAACTGCATTCAAGAAACTTATTTTGTTGTAACGTATTTGTATTGTAAACCATTATGTAATGGTCGTGTGTAAACAGGATATTTTAGATTATCATTATTTGATAATCTACGTAAAGCTTTTTAAACCTTTATTGATGAAATAAAGGTTATGGTTTGTTTAAAAATGAATGCAGTCTTTGAAAAACGTCTCATATAGAGGTCAAAACCTCGCAACGAAATCAATTAATATGGAACGTTTTTAATCAATAAGAACGGGACATTTCAAAAACTGTGTTAGAACATCAAATGTATGTTAACGATTACAATCTGTGTTCAAACTCTTCAAAAATTTCTGAAGACACTTCGAATGATGAGCAATCCAGATGATGATCCACTCACATGTTACCCACAGTTATGTACCCGAAAAACTCTTGAAACCAAAGTAAAAGTTTAAACAACGTATCCGCGTCAGATTCTTTGGCATTTATTAGCAAAAATAACTTTGCGACTCCTATTCAAAGTAGCCAGTTTTATCACAGCTCCAGCAAGTCAACTTCAACTTTTCAGTCAGACTAACCTTATTATAACCTTGAGATATACACCGTCGTTACCAGGGAACCTTTTACATTCCACCACATTATTAGCAGATGTACCAACAACTTCATTACCCTTTGACTTTAGCCTCTCCAAAAAGTCATTATAATTATTCATTGAAACCCCATCATTTACTCATTCACATCTTGTAATAAGAATTGCCATACGAATCATTGGGAATTAGCAATCAGTATTTTGAAATCTCGCAGGATGTCTACGCCAACAGTTATATGTGTATATATAATGTCTATCTTCTGGACTTAATTTGAATGTGAAGTTTCTGAAAAACACTCCGAACTACGAATTGGTTCTCCGAAAATGAAAAAAAAAATGTTGATGAAGCAGCAAAAACTATAAACGACTTTAAACGGTAAAAGCTGGATGATAATGATGAAGTGTGCTGGTAAAGCGTAGAAAAAGAGAAGTTTTGGAACTGGAAAACGGATTGAGCAAAGTAGGAAGTAGACTGTGGACAAATTACAAAGACTGAACCTGACTTCAAAGGATCCAAATGATTCAGTACCTGCTGAAGTCATTAACGAATACCTTGCTCCTGACTCTAAACCCCTGCGGACAATATTCTTCATCATCCTCTGATATTAGAAATTCTAAAATATCATCATATCTTTCATTATAAATATCCTCCATATTTCTGAAGATATTTTCTTAATTTTTCTTATTTGAAATCATTTACCTCTTCGCGCTATCTGTATTACATCATAAAAGAAGCTATTTTAGTTTCTAAATTCTGAAACATTCAAGTTTAAAATAGGAATATTTTGAAGTAATGTTGGAAACTGAAGCATGAATTAGTATAATATAATGACACTTGATCAATGTGATTATATTACAGTAAGTCATGCTGAGTTTCTAAATGGAACGTGATGATTCACAGATCATAACATCATCATGTGCCATGTTATACGACTCTTGTATTCTATTTAACCTCTAAAATATCAAGAAAATATTTCTTGATGATTCGGCCTTTTTCAAGGTATTCTAGTAATTTGACAAGTCAAGATCGTGCCATCACAATTCCTTCCTAGAACATTAACAATGTTCATTCCGAAATTCATATCTGTGAATTCTGAACCATTACAAGCGGTGCTTAATCGCAAGAAGAAGAAACGAAAGGACAAAACTCCAAAATAGAAATTGGGGTATAAATTGCAGCAAATAAAAGAGAGCATTAACTGTGAATGATAATGATTATAGAAGACAGAAGCAGAGACTTTGAAATATAAGGGAACATATAAATTCCAACGACAAACCAGAAATTATAAACCATATATATCGATGCATATAGCAATATAAAGACACGGGAGAACTAGAAACACTATAAACCCAAGATTATAGTAGATGTAAATAGATTCTTCCGATGGTAGATGAAAAAGAAGAATGACCGATATGAAAGTTAGAAGTATATCGAGAATCAGAACTGGATGGAGCATATTGATGAATACTTTAAAATATGAGTTGAGGGGGAAAGAATAGAAGGTGATGAAACATGACTAGGAACTTAGAAATCAACATATTTAACTCACAATGGCGGAATAAGTGAATCAAACCCTCTAGTGAATAGGTTAAGTTTTTTTTTTTTTTTTTGATTAATTTAGTCAAACCACAACTAAATCAAGTGTGATTAGATCAACACCTAGAGCTATTATTCACCACCTGGTTGATTTGGACTGAGAGAGAATCGGAGGAGCTCACTAGATCTGAGTGTGTGTAACAAATGAGAGGCTTAACCTAAAATGAAGAACATAAGACTTTATATACCCCTGATGTTGACTCACCCATACGATTCATTTATCACACGTACGAGTTGGCTTCATCAGCCGTACGGGTGCTCACTCACTTGTGTCTTCTCATTTAGGTTGTAATTGTGACTTAGCTCAGCATCAACTGTGCGTATGAGCCTGTCAGCTGTACTAGTGAGGCTTCACTCGTACATCTGACTAAGTCTAACATAGTCAAACATCAAAATCTCGTTCCTGCAGTTCCTGTAACCACATACAAACACGAATAGGATAATAACGAGCAATCATGGTGGCCTGTAAACTGTTGTACCTGCAATAGACGTGGGTAGATGTCTAGGGACTTGCATAAAATGCATCAACAGAAGGTGTGAGTTGTAAGGAAATGAAAGAGGTGAATTTATAAGAAAATCTTCGACAGAACAATTAAAATGGACGATCGCATTTAAAGCGGATCCTAATTCCCTTGATTACCGGAGAGTCAAATCTTATTAAGAAGATTTTCTTCAAATCCATTGAAATCTGGGAATCAATCATATCTACGTCAAATGATAAGCTGAATCTACACTTACTCATTTCACTCTTCCATGTTAGCTTCATTCGTACTCTTCATATAAATGGATTGTTTATCCAAATTATTCGCTGATGATAAAACTCTAATTTTCAGCCCGTATGCATCATGAAAACATACGTATTATCATTCACGACCTTTCCACTCAAATTTCGGGACGAAATTTCTTTAACGGGTAGGTACTGTGACAACCCGGAAATTTCCAACCAAATTTAAACTTTAATCTTTATATGTTTCCGACACGATAAACAATATTTGTTAAGTTAAATTGCAAGAATTTTAAACTATGTTCATACATTCATTCAACCTCGACCAAGTTCCAACGATTCACGAACCATTAAACGAATATGATTATATATGTATATGTGTATATATATTATAACTTGAAATGTAAACAAAATATTAGATTAAATACTTTATATGATTGTATCTGTTTCAAAATGTTTATCAATGGAATTAGAAGATAAGATCAAATGATTAAATTATCAGATATATTGAATTATGATTACAAGTCTCTGTTGAAAGGCCCACGTTGATTTGAGAAATCTTTCCATTTTAACAATATTCGGAAAATGGTAAAGTGATTTATAAATAAGAACAAATTGTCAATCATTGAGAACTAGACAAAGGATAGTGGAAGATTGAATCTCATAAAGACTCGATTGATCTATTTAGTTTCAAACGTATAAAAATATTTTCAGTTTAAAAAGAACTTTATTATTAAAACGTATATAACTTTTATAAATATCTAGAACCACTTTTGACAACTCATTACTTAACTAGTATGATAAGGATAAGGATATTTATATTTTATTTTATTAAATATATATAACGATTTAAATTAATATTATATATATTTATACGCGTATTATACGTACATAGTTTTGTACTTTTACTATACTTAAACTTTACCTTTACTTTATTTTTACTTTACTATAACTTTAATAATTCACTTTAATAATTCATACTTTAATAATTTACTTTAATAATTCATACTTTAATAATTCACTTTAATAATTCATAATTTAATAATTCACTTTAATAATTCATACTTTAATAATTCACTTTAATAATTCATACTTTAATAATTCACTTTAATAATTCAAAAATCTATTATAAATAGAATTCAATAAGTTTCATTATTTCATAGAAACTTGAAAATATTTTTCTCTAAACTCTCTCAATCGATTTACATATATATATTTACTCCGTATTATTTCAAGATATTATTAGTATACATAAAATATTACGACGGAGTGCTGTTCGAGTGATTTCGAAATTATTTTTCCAGTAGGATAGGATTAAGGAAATTATGGGTTATAGCTATGGAGGTGATTGAGTATGGTTCATGGGTATACTCGTGAGGTCAATATAGTGTTTATCATTTCCGTTGTGTCTACGTACCTTTCCTGCAATATTGAATCTCAATATTGATACGTGAGTACTCATAATTTAACTTTTACATAATAATAGTGTATCCCTGACTAGTGCTCGAGTATTTAGGATTATGCATGCTTGTACTTTTGATATTGCCCTTAGACAGATTAGGTTGAATATTGAATTAGTTACACTTGCGGTTGAGATAAGGTATAAGATATGCATGTCCTTGGAAAGCTAGTGAAAAATTAAGGACTTTTCCTTTAGATATCGAATGGTTTCGATGAACGGATTAGAAGTTATAATCAATTGAATTTTCGATATTTTTATTAAAAATGATTATTATTATCGTCGTTTTTATCGTCGTTCTAGTTTTATCTTATTATTATCATTATTATTATCTTTATCAATAAAAGGGATTTATCATTAAAAATTGTTATTTTTTTTATTATTACTATCGTTATTATCATTAAAGTTATAATTAGTATTATTATTATTATCCAATTATTATTATTATTATTATTATTATTATTATTATTATTATTAGTATTATTATTATTATTATCATTATTAATATATATATCATTATTTAAAAATGGTTATTGTTATTGTTATTATTATTATTACTATATTATCATTAAGATAATTATTAGTATTATCGTTAATAATGTTATAGTAACTATCATTATTAATGTTAGTGTAATTAAAACAAATATTTGTAACACCTAATTATTTTGATTACTATTATTATCATTATTATGAACACGATATAAAAGACGATTAAAAGCTATTAAACGAAATGATTAGGAAATAATGAGTAAGAGTATCATGATGAAATTAAAATATTATAAGATACTGATTTAGATAAAACTATCGTTCTTATTATTTTTATCATTATTATTATTATTAAAAGTATCGTTAGTATTAAAACTATCATTTTAACAAAAATTATCATTTTAATAGAAATGTCATTGTTACTATAAAATATCATTATTATTATTATTTTAAATAGAATTATTATTTTAAAGATAATATTAAAAATTATCGTAAATATTAAAGTTATCATAATTAGAATTATCGTTTTATCATAATGTCATCTTAGTAATTATAAATATTGATATTTTTATAATAATAATTATTATTACAAAATAATACAACTTTTACTTACTATCATTATAGATATTATTTTATCAAATAAATATGTGATACAAACATATTTTACTACGTGTAATAACTTACTTTAATAATACCTATCATATTATCTTTATGATATTAAATGAACCCTATAAATTTTATTACTTAATATATATAAAAGTATATTATATTATATAAATTTAATATAAAATTTTATTTATTAATAAATAAATTATATTATTTACTCTAATAAATCTTTTAAAAATATTTAAAAATATAAAACGACGATATTTAAACTATATATTAATCATGTATAGATTTTTGGAAATTATTTAGTAACATCACCATCAGCCCGTAGTATGATATTGTCCGCTTTGGACACAAGCCGATCACCGACGGGCTACCCGCACACGAGTACAACCCCGGATCGCACTTCTACCTCACGGATTTGCTTCTCGGGTAAACACCCTCAAAACGCGTCATGTCAGAGTGCGCAGCACAACTGGTATGATACTGTCCGCTCTGGGCCACAGGTCGATCACCGACAGGCCAACTTGCCCCGGATCGCACCTACCCGCACGGCTTTAAACGCGTCTTACCAGAAGAGGTATCCACACCCTTATAAGGAGTGCTTTGTTTTCCTCTCCCACCGATGTGGGACGAGTCTGTTACAACTCTCCCCCCCTTCGGGACACTGCGTCCCCGCAGTGCACATCGATGCGGGCCCCAGCTCTGATACCATAAGTAACATCACCATCAGCCCGTAGTATGATATTGTCCGCTTTGGACACAAGCCGATCACCGACGGGCTACCCGCACACGAGTACAACCCCGGATCGCACTTCTACCTCACGGATTTGCTTCTCGGGTAAACACCCTCAAAACGCGTCATGTCAGAGTGCGCAGCACAACTGGTATGATACTGTCCGTTCTGGGCCACAGGCCGATCACCGACAGGCCAACTTGCCCCAGATCGCACCTACCCGCACGGCTTTAAACGCGTCTTACCAGAAGAGGTATCCACACCCTTATAAGGAGTGCTTTGTTTTCCTCTCCCACTGATGTGGGACGAGTCTGTTACATATTTTGAGTCAAATTTACTTTTGTTGACTTTTGCATATTAGTCTCGAGCATTAGGATTGTGGTACACTATGACTTGACCTAATTTGTTAGACAAATATTGACCAACACATAATTATATATAATTAATTTAGGTTCGTGAATTCGAGGCCAACCTTGCACTTGTTCAATGATGTTATATGTATTTTTACTACGAAATACAGTATGGTGAGTTTCATTTGCCTTTTTACCCTTTATATTTTTGGGACTGAGAATACATGCATTTTTATAAATGTTTGACGAAATAGACACAAGTAATTGAAACTACATTCTATGGTTGAATTATCGAAATCGAATATGCCCCTTTTTATTAAAGTCTGGTAATCTAAGAATTAGAGAACAGACACCCTAATTGACGTGAATCCTAAAGATAGATCTATTGGGCCTAACAAACCCCATCCAAAGTACCGGATGCTTTAGTACTTCGAAATTTATATCATGTCCGAAGGAGGATCCCGGAATGATAGGGGATATTCTTATATGTATCTAGTTAATGTCAGTTACCAGGTGTTCACCATATGAATGATTATTTTTGTCTCTATGCATGGGACGTATATTTATGAGAACTGGAAATGAAATTCTTGTGGTCTATTAAAATGATGGAAATAAATGATTATGATAAACTAATGAACTCACCAACCTTTTGGTTGACACTTTAAAGCATGTTTATTCTCAGGTGTTAAAGAAATCTTCCGCTGTGCATTTGCTCATTTTAAAGATATTACTTGGAGTCTTTCATAGCATATTTCGAAGAACGTTGCATTCGAGTCATTGAGTTCATCAAAGATTATTATTAAATCAATTTATAGTTGGATAGTGGATATTATGAAATGGTATGCATGCCTGTCAATTTTCGATGTAAAGAAAGTTTGTCTTTTAAAAATGAATGCAATGTTTGTAAAATGTATCATATAGAGGTCAAATACCTCACAATGTAATCAACTATTATGAATCGTTTATAATGTATATGAACGGGTCCTTTCATATATATATTAAAACATATACTTGTAATCGAACAAATATATATATTATTATTAGTGATGTAATTTATATATTTAATAAGTTATAAGTTTCATTATTTATTTATATATTTTCATATTATATATATAAATGTTAATATAGTTAAGTTATGTGTACATAATATATTTATATATATAATCTTTATTTTCATACTTATAACTTTAAATACGTCATTAAAAATTTTATTTTAGTAATCATAATTATTTTAAAAATATTAATATAGATAATACTGAAAGTAATAATATTGATAATTTTAATGATAGTAAACTAATAATAATTTTAATAAAAATGATAATAATGATAATATTTATAATAATGCTTATATTACTAGTAATAATAATTCTAATAAAATGATACTAATACTAATAATAATAATATCTACAATAATGATAATAGTGATAATAATAATGATACTAATTATAATAATCATAATAATAATGGTAATATGATAATACTTGTAATAATGATAACAATGATAATAATGATACTAAAAATTGTAAATATAATAATACTAATATTTAATGATAATAATAAATCATAGTATGTTATTAATAATAATAATAATTAACTTAGCAATAATAATAGTATTATTCAAATTTGTAACTATAATCCTAATAATAATAATAATGACAATTATGTAGTGACCCGAATTTTTCCATGTTTATATATATTAAATGAAATTGTTATTTACATGATTAAGTGTTTCCAACATGTTAAGCAATCAAACTTGTTAAGACTTGATTAATTGAAATAGGTTTCATATAGGCAATTGACCACCCAAGTTGACCGGTGATTCACGAACGTTAAAACTTGTAAAAACTATATGATGACATATATATGATTATATATATAGTTCACATGATATTATGATAAGTAAGTATCTCATTAGGTATTTTAACAATGAGTTATGTACATAAAATTGAGTTTATTGAATTAAGAAACTCGAAACGGTATATATAACGATTATCGTTATAACAACGTCTTACTAAATACATATGAATCATATTAAGATATTGATACACTATGTTTAATCATGATAAATGATAAGTAAACATGTCATTAAGTGTATTAACAATGAACTACATATGTAAAAACAAGACTACTAACTTAATGATTTCGAAACGAGACATATATTTAACGATTATCGTTGTAACAACATTTAACTGTATATATATCATACTAAGATATATTAATATATCATAATATCATGATAATGTAATAATTTAACATCTCATTAGATATAATAAACATTGGGTTAACAACATTTAACATGATCGTTAACTTAAAGGTTTCAAATCAACATTTACATGTAACGACTAACGATAACTTAACGACTCAGTTAAAATGTATATACATGTAGTGTTTTAATATGTATTCATACACTTTTGAAAGACTTCAAGACACTTATCAAAATACTTCTACTTAACAAAAATGCTTACAATTACATCCTCGTTCAGTTTCATCAACAATTCTACTCGTATGCACCTGTATTCGTACTCGTACAATACACAGCTTTTAGATGTATGTACTATTGGTATATACACTCCAATGATCAGCTCTTAGCAGCCCATGTGAGTCACCTAACACATGTGGAAACCATCATTTGGCAACTAGCATAAAATATCTCATAAAATTACAAAAATATTAGTAATCATTCATGACTTATTTACATGTAAACAAAATTACACATCCTTTATATCTAATCCATATACCAACGGCCAAAAACACCTACAAACACTTTCATTCTTCAATTTCCTTCATCTAATTGATCTCTCTCAAGTTCTATCTTCAAGTTCTAAGTGTTCTTCATAAATTCTATAAGTTCTAGTTTCATAAAATCAAGAATACTTCCAAGTTTGCTAGCTTACTTCCAATCTTGTAAAGTGATCATCCAACCTCAAGAAATATTTCTTATTTACAGTAAGATATCTTTCTAATATAAGGTAATACTCATATTCAAACTTTGATTCAATTTCTATAACTATAACAATCTTATTTCGAGTGGAAATCTTACTTGAACTTGTTTTCGTGTCATGATTCTGCTTCAAGAACTTTCAAGCCATCCAAGGATCCTTTGAAGCTAGATCTATTTTTCTCATTTCCAGTAGGTTTATCCAAAAAACCTGAGGTAGTAATGATATTCATAACATCATTCTATTCATATATATAAAACTACCTTATTCGAAGGTTTAAACTTGAAATCACTAGAACATAGTTTAGTTAATTCTAAACTTGTTCGCAAACAAAAGTTAATCCTTCTAACTTGACTTTTAAAATCAACTAAACACATGTTCTATATCTATATGATATGCTAACTTAATGATTTAAAACCTGGAAACACGAAAATCACCGTAAAACCGGACATACGCCGTCGTAGTAACACCTCGGGCTGTTTTGGGTTTGATAATTAAAAACTATGATAAACTTTAATTTAAAAGTTGTTCTTCTGGGAAAATGATTTTTCTTATGAACATGAAACTATATCCAAAAATCATGGTTAAACTCAAAGTGGATGTATGTTTTTTAAAATGGTCATCAAGACGTCGTTTTTCGACTGAAATGACTACCTCTTACAAAAACGACTTGTAACATATATTTATAACTATAAACCTATACTTTTTCTGTTTATATTCATAAAATAGAGTTCAATATGAAACCATATCAATTTGATTCACTCAAAACGGATTTAAAACGAAGAAGTTATGGGTAAAACAAGATTGGATATTTTTTGATTGTTGTAGCTACGGGAAATATTGTAACAATTCTATACAAATCATATCCTAGATAACTTATATTGTATTATACATGTATTCTAATATATTATGTAATCTTGGGATACCATAGACACGTATGCAAATTTTTTGACATATCATATCGACCCATGTATATATATTATTTGGAACAACCATAGACACTCTATATGCAGTAATGTTGGAGTTAGCTATACAGGGTTGAGGTTGATTCTAAAAATATATATACTTTGAGTTGTGATCTAGCCTGAGACATCTATACACTGGGTCGTGGATTGATTCAAGATAATATATATCAATTTATTTCTGTACATTTAACTATGGACAACTAGTTGTAGGTTACTAACGAGGACAGTTGACTTAATAAACTTAAAACATCAAAATGTATTAAAAGTGTTGTAAATATATTTTGAACATACTTTGATATATATGTACATATTTGTTATAGGTTCGTGAATCGACCAGTGGCCAAGTCTTACTTCCCGACGAAGTAAAAATATGTGAAAGTGAGTTATAGTCCCACTTTTAAAATCTAATATTTTGGGATGAGAATACATGCAGTTTATAAATGTTTTACGAAATACACACAAGTAAATGAAACTACATTATATGGGTGAATGATCGAAGCCGAATATGCCCCTGATGGTGCGAGATCGTAACCTTTATTTATGAACGGATTTGAGTTGTTTTGTTACACGAATTGATTTATTGTATATGTGGTATTTTATTGAATTCAGGTTGATTTCACACATATATAGGCAACTAGTCCTATCCGTGTAGTTTAGTTTGTCGGTAAATCCGATTCGTTCCACAGGGAGATGGAGTGTTTAATGGTTTTTAATAGTCTTTGATGTCAAACTTAATTAAAGGGGGTTTTGGATTAGGAATTTATAAAATAACAGTAAAAGAAAATAACTTAAACTAATTTACTAAATAAAATTACAAGATTACAATAATTAACTTAAAAAGGAACTAAATGAGATTATATTAATTAGGATGCGAATATTTTATTACTAAAGGGTAATTAGTAAAATAGTAACTTTTAATAAAACTATATGTTTAGAATTTTGTTTTGAGTAATTATAATATAAATTTATTTAAATTAACTAAATGATATTTTTAATAAGATTAATACAAATTAATAGGAATTGAAATAATTAACTAATTATAAACTAATTACAAATTATAAACTTATAATAATTAACACTAATTAGTAGGTTTTAAACATGTATTAAAGTATTTTATAATAAGTAATATAAATTATGTAATAATAACTTAAATATAATAATTAAAATAACTAAAACCCTAATTTTGCCCTAACTGGTACTGTAGCCGTGTCTTGTACATACGCGTTTCGCGTATTTATACGCGTATCGCGTATAATTTAAAACCTACGCGAATTGTGTGATTCTGATCGTACAGTTTGATTTACAGGCATACGCGTTTCGCGTATACCATACACGATTCGCGTATGATATATAAACTGTGACAAACAGTCTGTTACGGATTTAAATGTTTTTATGTATTGTTTTTATATTTTAAAATAATAATTCGTAAATAATGATAATAATACGTTTACAAGAAATAATAATGGGATAAATGGGAGTGTTTACTTAAATGTGTCACCCCTAGGTCCATGGATTGTTTTGAGTTTTAAGCCTTATTAAAATGTTTTAGTATTAAACTTTATATTTTTCTTTCGAATAAATATAAGGTTACAACTAACTAAAATAAATCTAATTTTCATCGGATTCTATTTAGATAGCTACTATTCCCCAAGTATTTAAATTGAGACCTAGCCTAGTTTTGACTTTCGCCAATACCCAAATCGTAACGGTTTCCCTTTTTACAATTTCACTATCATATAATTATTGATATTACCCAAACCACCGAAGTTTATTTCTAAATTGGTGTTAATAATTTATCCATAAATTCGTCTAGATCATTTTAATGTTGAAGCTTAATTTATGTAAATAAAAACAACTTTCGTTATTTAAATTTAATAAATTAAGTGGCAAGGATTAAATACCTAATTACACAATAATGGTTCTTTTAACTAGGCTCAATATTAAAAATACTAAAGTTACATTTTAACTTTTACAATTGATAACAATCCATTTCACTAGGGGCTCTACATCTAAGCAAACACTAAGGAAATTTAGCTATTCATTACACTAGGGTAAACATAAAAATATAGATATGCAAACATAATAACAACGCTAATTTTAACAGAGTAAACTTACTAAAATATCTTCACTTTCATTAACTTCAAACGGTAGGAAAATTACAATAATAACACCCTTAATCACGAACAGTACACCTTTACTATTTGAAACTAATCCTAATATTTGAACTTTGAAACTGAAATGAAAATAATACAGATAATAATAATGACAATAGTATATGTATAGTAATAATATGTTGTATGTGTTGTCTCCTTCCTTCTCTGTACATACTCCCTATTTAACATGAATAGAAGGGAGTAGTTGAGCTTAATTGGTTCCTTGCTGTATCACAATTCAACAAAAGAATTGTTTTAAAACTCAAAAGCCAGCCGCCCTTATCTGAATCAATGATTATGTTCTGCCTAATACTACGCGTTTCGTGTATGGCTACACGATTCGCGTATGACCAATATTCTACACGTTTCGTGTAGCTCTACACGATTCGTGTAAGAGTAACTGGCAGTTTTCTTTATTTTTCTTTTTCGTTTGTTCTTTGTTGATCCCGTGTTGACGTGTACTGATTTGGAACTTTCCATTTAAACTCTTTTCTTCTTTTATCTTGTACTTTCATTCGAATAAACGTTTCTTGATATAAATTTGGTTAAAACTATCGTTTTATCGTCGTTTCTTCGAATAGCAAGCTCTTGTCTACTTTTATCGTTTTTCTCGTGAAATGCTCATTGAATGTCTTTGTAGATGGTAAAAACTTATGAAATATAAGTGATATTGCGTCGAATAATATGTATGTTTAGAGCAATATCAAAATACCCCACACTTGAACGTTGCTTGTCCTCAAACAATTACATCTTTGAACAGAATTAGAACATTATATATATCTTTATTATCGAACATTAGATCACACAACACACACTACACGAAATGAAACACACGCTATATGAAATATATTACACAACACAGTATTTATTGGATCACACGCACACGAAACGAAATTCTGACAACAGAAACAAACATGAAACTCGTGATTAGGGTTTAAAAATTTGGATCCTTAGGGAAAATTGGACCTTGTGAAAACGTTTTATGATTTTATAAAATGTCATGCTAGTTTTTACACTAGACACGTTTTCCGGTTTTAACCTCAAATTCCGGTTGAGGGTAACTGAAAACCGAAGTCTCAGTCGGCGATTAGCAAGCTATTCGCCCCCATGATTGTAGTATCATGGAACTTGAAGCCAAATGTCCAAAAAATGGTTTTACACAAATATAATTCATAAAATAGCATAAGTTTTAGAACAAAATTATATCGTGTCCAAATATCATCGGTGAACCATGAGTTTGCACACCTCAATTTGTTATGGCATATGTATGTTGACCGCGGTCAAACATAGATGCGGTTAATCTTTACGGAGATCATCCATCTGGGGATTAGATTCATTAGTCTTAAAAGCTAATTTGCATTGTGCCCCCCATTGTACGAAACATATCCTTCTCATGGTTAGGATAAGTCTGACCACCAAAAACCCTGTTTGATGCTGAGGTTAGGTGGATTTCCAGCCGATCTTAGGGATGACTTTTCAAGATTTTTCGTCAACCTACAGCTGTTCTGGACTACATCTTCTAACATAAGTTAGCAAGTGTGTCAATTTGGAAGACTTTACTTCCTTACGGGATGGACTTGATTCATCCTCTATTACTCGTAATAGTGGAATATTCAGGTTTATACGTTCCAAAGCAATGATATCTGCAATAACTTCATAGAAACATGTGATATATGGTTCTCAACATAAGGTTTTATAAATTCTTGTTATAAATGGTTTTTCTTTTATAGGTTTTAAACAAATAAACTTATGCGTTTTTAATGTATTGAGACGATAATTTCGGTTTTTGACACCTATGCTTTAATCGCTCGTAGTTACCTTAAAAATTCATTTGATATATTTGTTTAAATTTTTTATAAATCTTGATAAAAATCACCAAATTATAAGTTCTCGAGAATTTATATATTCCCACCCCACACCTAAGATTATGTAATGCCCTCATTACATAAAATCAGATAATAATGTATAAATTTGAGAGGACAAATAGTGTGAAGTATTTGGAACTTCCTTTGTTAACCCATTTGGATTTTCAAATTGTTTTACCTATGATTTTATCCAACGTTTGTATCACAATGTAATTCGATGTTTCGTTTCGTCTAATTGCATTTTCTTCTGTACCTGTCAAAACCATGTAAAAGCACACAAAACATGGGGTTGTACATCAATCGTACAAAACAATTTTACCCCATGCTACTTTCTTGCTAATATATAATAAAACATAAGAAACATAAAAGTATCAATACACACCATACAATTATGTTATTACAAACCATAAAAATAAAAATGTTTTAAAGAATAGAACTAGTTAAATGGATTCCAAAACGGGCCTCCCTGTTCGCCTTCTTCTTGTTGCTGTTGCTGCCGTTTCTCGTTTAGGCGTTGTTCCTCGTAGAAACGCCTATATGCATCCTGACTCACGGCTATGGCGGCGTTATGGTCATATGGTGGAGGTAGAGGGTCATTGGGTGTCTGCCATTGGGGGTATGAAGGATAGGCTGAGGGTGCGTAATTCTGCGGGTTAGACGCGTATAAATATGCCTGATGATGCGCCCACTCTAATTGTGATCCCTGACCCCTCTGATCGTATCGGATGTTAGACAGAAAATTATACTGATCTAGTTGGGTATGCCTAATATCCGCCAATTGCCGAGACAAAGCAGTATACTGGTCTTCTGATCTCACTCCCCAGTTTTGATATGAGTTACGTACATCTAAACTCAATACGTTAAAAGAATTTTGGAGCATATCGAAATCAGAAGTACCTGTATGAGACGAGCTAGCCTGATCTGTCTCTCTGTGTCTCCTCCTAGCTTCCCTCGCGGGTTCATCATCCTCTTCCATAGGTGCGTGAGCAGCAACTTCCTGTTGCCTTAAACTACGTACCCCACCCCTTACACGTATAGCCTTAGCTGTCTTATACACCTCCAATCCTAAAGTTTTAACCTGTTGATCTATCGGTTGGATTGGAGGTGCTAATTCGTTCGGGTCGAGACCGAACCAGGCTGCCAAACACGTGATATAGTGACCCCCCGACATGTCACTGGATCCTCTAGCACCCTTACCAAAATGGGCTAAAAAGTAGGCCACTCCATAGGGTATACTAATAAACGTATCCCTATCTCTGATTGCATCCAAATACCAAAGGTTAACATAATTAATCTTATCTGTATTAAAGAATGCCCTTTGGTTAATTGTGTTCGCTATAAATTTATGAATTATTCGATAGCGAACATCAGTGATCTTAAGGTATGATTCTTGGCCTGCTACATAAGTATTCTTTTGGGAAAAAGAGCGCCAGACACTCAAAGAATCATAATCTCCTGTATACCTAGCTCCTGTAAAAATATATTCCCAAAAACCTAGAGCATTCATCTCATTACCGTCGTAAATCCCTAAAGCCATAGTCATGTCGCCTAGGGACATTACTCTATCTACACCACCCAATCTAAATTGTAGGAAACTAGTATCTTCGATATTTTCCGGGTGTATATTCATCCTAACGGTAGAATAAAATTCTAAACACCATTCTCTATATACAGGAGAATTTAACCTAAACAATCTCTCAAAGTCATTATAATACCTAATTTCCCCAAATTCATTCGTGAAACTTTGGGTTAAAATTTCCCTTATCGGTGTATCCAAGTTGACTGGGTCTCCTAGGGGATCCCAATCAACAACGTAAACTGGAGAGATGGTTCGATTTACCAGAATGAGTAAATCCTTAACTTTTTGCACCCTTTGATGTAATTCGTTAGGAAATTGCAGGATCGGGTGTAGGTTCAAGAGTTGTTGTTCCATTTCGGGGGTAACTTGATCTTGTGCTTGTTGTTGGTTAAATGCCCTCATTCTAAATGGTCCCTGCATAACATTTTAAAACAAGAAAATCATCCCAATAGGATGTGTTAATGTTAGCAAAGAGTCTAAATTCAACCTACAAACTTGTTTTTAACACCACATGAATCAATTTATTTCAACAACTTTGGAAGTTTTAGTTCTATGATTCAAAACAAAACAGAAACAAACCAAAAATCATAAAAAAAATCAAGTTTCATATGCAAAGTTTAATTCACAAGTGAAAACACGCAATTTATCTAAGTGTATCTAATTCAATTTAATCACATTGCATGTATTTCAGCTTCTAAACAATCCTTAATAGCATTAAAGTTCATACTTGATTCATTAAAATGACAAAAACTATCAAAATCATACTAAAATTAAAAAATAACAAAATCAAACAAACAAAATCATGTTCAAGAGTTATAACTACTGACAAAACACTTAAAAACATTTAATTACAACCAAAATAACACACCTCAGTAGCAATTTCACAATTATCCCCAATTATAAACCCTAATTTTTTAATAACCAATTAAACATCAATTTTTCATGCTAATCGGGTTTAATATCATACTAACAACAATAATATAGCAATAATCAAGCAAAAATCAACAAGAACATGTATATACTTCGGATTAAAGCTATAAAGAAATATAATGAAAAATTGGAAGAACACTAGGTAAAATGGGTTTAGGACCCTTACCAATCTAGGCATGTTGAAAGATTGAAGAATTGGGGAAGATTGGAATTGTTAATTGAAGTTTTTGGGTGTGATTTTCGGGTTTTTGTGTTTTCTTCTCGTCCACAGCAGAAAAAAATTGAAAAGAGTGTGTAAAGATTCGCGTGTTATGTTTTGTTATATTATTGAAAAGAGTGTGTAAAGATTCGCACTAGGTAAAACTGCTGCCCGTCTGTTATGTTTTACGCGTTTCGCGTAAGTCTACGCATTTCGCGTATGCTTTGAATTCCACGCGTTTCGTGTAGGTCTACACGATTCGCGTGTGCTTTGTCTGTAATTTTTTTTTTTTTTTTATATAACTTAAAATCAATTGAATTTAAAAATATCTTTTATAAATTTATATTTGTAACGGAAATTCGGTTGTTAGACCTGATCTTAATCCGTTTATAAATTTTTAATTTCAATACATGTTTTAATAATTTCAATTTATAAAATTCAATCCATTAAAAGTTAAAGTTTTTAATATTTTTCGAAAACAAATTTAAAATAAAATAAAATAAAAACACTCTATTTTTGTGTTAAAATTATTAACATTTTTAATTTTAAAACAAGTACATGAAAAATAAAAATTACACAAATTAAAATACACTCTATTTTTTTTGTATACCCCTAAATCAACTAATTTTCAAACTTAAAACTTTGTTTCTTATCGATTAGGTAGAGATAAATTCGGTCGTCAAACCTATCATTATCCACGACAAAGATTTACAAGTTATTTATTTTTACGGTTATTGATAAAAAGGTATATTTTTGCAATCTACTGTAGACTTTTAGAATTTAACAAAAAATTTTGTGCAATTTGAAGAATGAAAATTCAGTTGTGACACCTAAACATTTTCATTTTCAAAGAAACAAGTTAAACTCAAGGCGTTTCACCTTCAATTTAGTAGAAAGGATTTTTTTTTTTAATTTTTAATTTTTTATTTTGTTTTCGTGGTTTACTATTTAACAAATATCTTATGAATCCAACAAGAAATTTCGTGCAATTTGAAAAACGATAATTCAGTTGTAACACTTAACATTTATCGTTTTCAATGAAAACATATTGAACTCAAGGTTCATCACTTTTAAATGGTAGACCGTTTTAATAGAACATACAACAAACAAAAACAAACCAAACACACCAAAACATTACACACAAAAATGCACAAACACACAATTGGCGAGAAAAAGATTTAAAGAGTGAAGCCTCGTTGGCTCGCCTCGTAGTGGAGTCGCATTATTTCGCTCCCCATTGCTTCGTAGGTGTAACCTCGCTGGTTTAAGAGGTTTTCTTCTGCACATTTTAAAGGCCCTTCTCGGCATAAGGTTACGTACTCGTAATTAGAGTCCGTTTGGTTCTTTGGGCAATCTCCGGAGTGAGTCGGTTTTCCACATTTCACACATTTACCCAAATGACGTGCTCGACGCCTTTTAGCTGATTTAGATTTTCCTCTTGCATAGTTTGTCTCATTTAGTTTCTGTCTTTCTTCTTTCCTCGCCTTATCGCATCTTTTCTTAATATCTAACACCACATCCCTCGGTAAAATCTTATCGCACTTTAAAATGAAATGGTTGTAGATATACTGACTGCGCATCTTGAAATTACACAATAAAAACAAAAAGAAATTAAAAAAGGTAGAATGGAGGGAGAAGACTAGTTCTTTAGGGTCTGCTAGGGAACGACCAATCTAACCCCACTCTTAAAGATAAGAATAAAAATCGAGAATGGAGTTTAAAACCTTAGAGTTACCCTGAATTTATTTGTCCTTAGGGTAGAAGGTGGTTTCGTCTCTTTCCGTAGTATTGATTTCTTCAAAGTATAACTTGAGTCTGTGTCCGTTCACTTTGAAAGTTCCACCGTCTTTACCATACAACTCTGCATATCCATATGGAAAAACCTGTTTTATTATATATGGCCCAGTCCATCGGGATCTAAGTTTACCAGGTGAAAACTTGAAACGTGATTGGAATACCAATACTTTATCCCCTTGTTCAAATTCTTTCTTTTTTAATCGTGCATCGTGCCATACTTTAGTTTTTTCTTTATATGTTTTAGAATTTTCGTAGGCTTGTAATCTTAATTCATCTAGTTCGTTAAGTTGTAATAACCTATTTTCTCCGGCTTGTACAAGGTCAGTATTACATTCTCTCATAGCCCAGTATGCCTTGTGTTCAACTTCAACAGGTAGATGACACGCTTTACCGTATACAAGTATAAATGGCGTGGTACCTATTGGTGTTTTATACGCAGTCCTAAAAGCCCACAACGCGTCATCTAACTTGCGTTGCCAGATTTTAGGGTTGTTATTAACCGTCTTCTCAAGTATGCGTTTTAAGGCACGATTCGTGTTCTCCACTTGACCACTTGTTTGCGGGTGGTACGGAGTAGAGAAACGATGAGTTACGCCATACTTCTTCAACACCTTTTCAAGAAGGTTGTTGGTAAAATGTGTTCCTCGGTCGGATATGAGTGCTTTTGGGATTCCAAAGCGTGAGAAGAGATTTTTCAAGAAGTTTACCACCACCCTAGCATCATTTGTAGGCAAAGCTTTTGCTTCAGCCCACTTGGATACATAGTCAACGGCTACTAGTATGTACTTGCACTTATGTGAACTTGGAAAGGGTCCCATGAAATCGATTCCCCAAATGTCAAAGATTTCACAAACTTGGATGCCGGTTTGAGGCATCTCATCCTTTTTCATGATGTTACCCGTTCGTTGGCATGCGTTACAAGTCCGAACGAAATCATGGGCATCTTTAAAGATCGTGGGCCAATAAAAGCCCGATTCAAGGATTTTTCTTGCAGTGTGGTTTGGTCCGAAATGACCGCCGGTTGGCCCTTGATGGCAATGCTCAAGAATTTGTTGAGCTTCTTGTCCGTACACACAACGGCGAAATATTTGATCCGCACCAACACGAAATAGGTCTGGGTATTCCCAGAAATATGACATCAAATCTGCAAAGAATTTCTTCTTTTGCTGATAAGTAAGTCCTTTTTGTAGAATGTCTGAAGCAAGATAGTTTGCAAAATGGGCAAACCATGGGATTTCAGATTCTTTTTCAACCCTCATTAGAGATTCGTCAGGAAATGTATCTTTGATGATTGTATCATCAAGTTTATCTAATTCGGGGTTTTCAAGTCAGGATAAATGATCGGCAGCTAGATTCTCAGCTCCTTTCTTGTCACGTATCTCAATGTCAAATTCTTGAAGTAAAAGAACCCAACGTATGAGACGATGTTTTGCATCTAGTTTCGAGAATAGGTAACTAAGTGCCGAATGGTCCGTGTAAACAATGGTCTTGGACAACACCAAATATGACCGAAATTTATCGAATGCATAAACAACCGCTAGGAGTTCTTTTTCCGTGGTGGTATAATTAATTTGGGCTCCCGTTAGAGTTTTACTTGCATAATAAATCGGAAGAAAATGATTATCGGGACGTTGTCCTAAAACAGCACTTAAAGCATAGTCGCTTGCGTCACACATTAGCTCAAATGGCATACTCCAATCCGGAGATACCATAATTGGAGCTTGTGTGAGTTTTGACTTTAGAATCGAGAATGCATTCTCGCAATTAGAATCGAAGTCAAATGGAGCATCCTTTTCAAGAAGTTTGGTCAATGGGCGGGCGATTTTAGAAAAATCTTTGATAAATCGCCTATAGAATCCTGCGTGACCAAGAAAGCTTCTAATTGCTTTAACATTTGATGGTTTAGGTAGCTTAGAGATAACTTCAATTTTAGCTTTATCTACCTCTATTCCCGCACGAGATATTTTGTGACCAAGTACAATGCCCTCTTTCACCATGAAGTGGCATTTTTCCCAATTTAGGACCAAGTTTGCTTTCTCACATCGGATAAGCATACGTTCTAGATTGAAATGACATGATTCAAAGGAGTCTCCAAACACGGAAAAGTCATCCATGAAGACTTCCATACAATCCTCTACCATATCATCAAAGATTGCCATCATGCACCTTTGAAAGGTTCCGGGTGCATTGCATAAACCAAACGGCATGCGGCGATAGGCAAAGGTACCGAAAGGACAAGTGAATGTGGTCTTTTCTTGGTCGTTGGGATCAATTGGAATTTGGAAGTAACCGGAGAAACCGTCTAGAAAGCAATAATATTCTTTTCCCGCTAATCGTTCAAGCATTTGATCAATAAAAGGTAACGGGAAATGATCCTTTCTAGTGGCATCATTTAGACGTCTGTAATCAATACAGACTCTCCAGCCGGTAACTGTTCTAGTTGGGACGAGTTCGTCCTTTTCATTTAATATAACGGTTGTACCCCCTTTTTGGGTACTACTTGTACTGGACTAACCCATGGACTATCGGAGATGGGGTAGATTAACCCGGCGTCAAGAAGCTTGACGACCTCCTTTTTAACAACCTCTTTCATGTTGGGATTTAGCCTGCGTTGTCTTTGTACTACGGGTTTGTAGTCATTCTCAAGGAGAATTTTATGTGTACAATAAGACGGGTTTATTCCCGGAATGTCGGTTGTTTTCCAGGCTATAGCCTTTTTATGGGTTTTTAATACAGAAATTAGCTTATCCTTCTCATTATCTGAAAGATGTGAAGCAATAATTACTGGTAATTGAGATGTACCTTCGAGATAAGCATACTCCAAGTGTTTGGGTAGCTCTTTAAGCTCTAGTACGGGTGGTTCTTCTATGGAATTTTTTATACGAAATCTATCTTCATTTTTGATTTCCTCAAACGATTCCTCTTCCATGGGAATTTCTTCTATTATGGTCTCGTCATCCGTGACCACCTTCATCAACTCATCAAAATCTTTATCAATATTGAAGTATTCATTCTCACTTACCGGGGCTAACCCCGGGATATCAATTTCAAGTAGCTCCTTCAATTCATTCTCGACACAAAGATCTATAACATCAATTTGAAAACAAAAGTCATCGGTAGAAGTGGGTCTTTTCATGGCTTTGTCAACGTGACAAATTATTCTCTCGTTTCCCACACCTAGACTCAATTGTTCTTTTTGGACATTAATGATAGCATCTACAGTGTTTAGGAAAGGACGTCCTAAAATGATAGGAACTTTTGTGTCCTCTTGCATTTCTAGAATAACAAAGTCGATGGGAAAGATAAGTGAGCCAACTTTTACAAGTATATCCTCGGCTATACCTATGGGAGTATCAAATGATTGGTTTGCTAATCGAATACCCATCCGGGTTGGTTTTAAGTCTCCTAAGTCAAGTTTTAAATATAATGAGTAAGGCATTAGGTTAACACTTGCACCTAGGTCGGCTAGTGCATCGTACACCACCGAATCACCCATCATACATGGTATGATAAAACTACCAGGGTCTCCTAATTTTGGAGGTACATTTTGTTTCTTTAAGATGGCCGAACATTCCTCATGGAGGAATGTGGCAGAAACGTCGTGGTATTTACCCTTCGAGGATATGAGATCCTTTAAAAACTTCCCGTAATTGGGCATATCCCTAAGAACCTCCGCGAGTGGCATGTTAATGCTAATTTGCTTAATCATGTCCGCAAATTTCTCATATCGCTTCGCGAGTCTATCTTTCTTTAATGCTTTTGGGTATGGAATAGGTTCCTTATGCACCTTTACTGTTGGTTCTTCACTTTTCTTTGGTATGACCTCAGGTGGATCATCTTTCTCTTGTTCTTTGTCAACTTGCTCATTTTCATCAACCGGTATTTGTAAAACAGAAGGACATAAAGGAACTTCCGGGGACTTAAGAGTCTCCGGTTTAGTAGTTAAACCACTTCTAGTAGTTATAGCATTTACATGCTCGTTCCTTGTTTGGGGGTTGTTGGGATTCACTTGAGTATTTGAGGGGAGAGTACCTGGTGGTCTCTCTGATACTAACTGTGATATCCTTCCAACATCCCTTTCTAAGTTTTGTATTGTGGCTTGTTGATTTCGGATTTGCTGAGTTTGGAGCTCTGCATTTTGCTCATGTTTAACCATAAAATCTCTTAAGAGATCTTCTAAACCAGATTTCCTCTCAGGTTGAGGTTGCATAATTGCTAATGGTTGTGGTTGCATAAGTGCTAGTGGTTGTGGTTGATTGTGTTGGAAATTATTTTGATAATTTCGTTGAGGTTGATTTCGGTTATTATAGCCTGGTGGCGGATTTCTTTGATTTTGATTTGGGAAATTCCGGTTATTTTGGTAACCTGGATTTCCTCCTTGATAGTTATTATTATTTTGATAGTTATTATTATTTGATCATGAAGGTCCTCCTACTTGATAGCTGTTTATAGGAGGATATTTTAGGTTGTTTGCTTCTATAGCTGGAAAATCACTGAAGTTCATTTCACCTTTTCGTAAGTAACCTAAGAAATTTGCTTGCTCTTCCATTGTACTTTGATCACAATCTCTAGTAAGATGGGGACCTTGGCATAGTTCACATCCTACTCTGATAGCATGCATTTCCTTGGTTACTTTCTCGATTTGCCTTGCTTGATTTGCTATTTGAACTTTTAAAGAAGCAATTTCATCATTGCTTTCAATACTAGCAACATTTGATGATCTAGAGAATTCTATTTCTTGATGCCAATTATAGGAATGGGAAGGTAAATCAGCAATGATTGTGTGAGCCTCTTCAGGTGTTTTCTTCATGATCGAACCTCCGGCTGCAACATCTATATCTTTTCTAGTAGCTATATTTACTCCTTTATAGAATATTTGGACCTTTTGGAATGTATTCAACCCGTGTTGAGGACATACCCTAAGCATTTTGTTGAATCGGGTCCAAGCTTCATAAAGAGTTTCATTAGGCTTTTGCATAAAGTGATTTATATCACTTTGCAATTTTGCTGCTTTTGAAGCAGGAAAGAATTCTGACAAAAACTTATCCATCATATCATTCCAGTTTTCAATATAACCTTCTGGTAATGAGTCTAGCCAATCTCTTGCATCATCTTTTAAGGACCATGGAAAGATTTTTAAACATGCAACTTCATCGGTGACATCTTTGATTTTGAAAAGCTTGCAAATGCTTACAAACTTACGAAGATGCTCGTTAGCATCCTCATTTGGGGCTCCACCGAATTGACATTTATTAGTCACCATGTGTAAAAATTGACCTTTTATTTCAAAGCCATCACTCATCGTGGGTTGGATGATTGCATGGCCTTGACCTTTTCTTGTGGCCTTCATTAATGCTTCCATCGTTTGATTTGTATCAGCCATTTCTTCTTCTTCTTTAATAATCGGCTCTATGATTGGTTGAATTATTGGTTCAGAGTCGGATTCTAAGGAAAGTGACTCTAAATTTTTAGCAAGAGATTCTACTTCTTGAGCTCTTAAGCGTTCGTGGAATTTTCTTTTGGGTTCAGGATGTGAAGGAGTTAATTCAGCGTTGGAGGAACGTAAGTTCATACATTAATTTCTATTATGAGATCACTTCACTGAAGGTTTATCTAGGGTTACCTATTTGTTTCTCTTTTTTAGTGTTTTTCAGTGTTTTAAAATTACTAGTACTTCTTTTTGTTGTTTTTGTCCTTTATTAATTCTTTGAGGTTCCGGATTAAGTTTAACGAGTTTAGGATTGAACGGATCATACAATTTGGGAAATTGTACAAAGAATTAAAGGATTTATTCAAAAACTTTGAACTTTCTTGGAAATGAATTTCCTCGAGAGTATCGAATAACATAAAAACAATGATAAAAACCTTTAAACAAACAGATTATCCTTCTGATTTTGCCCACGTTCCGAATAGTCAAAAGATGCAGCAGAGGGGCAGGATCCTTCTATTGACCAATAAAATTGGTGATCCAACAACCCGGTCCACGTACAAATCCAACTACTACTACGAATCAGAAAAATTATCTATTTATTTAACTGCCAACTCCCCAGCAGCGGCGCCAAAAAGTTGATGGTGCGAGATCGTAACCTTTATTTATGAACGGATTTGAGTTGTTTTGTTACACGAATTGATTTATTGTATATGTGGTATTTTATTGAATTCAGGTTGATTTCACACATATATAGGCAACTAGTCCTATCCGTGTAGTTTAGTTTGTCGGTAAATCCGATTCGTTCCACAGGGAGATGGAGTGTTTAATGGTTTTTAATAGTCTTTGATGTCAAACTTAATTAAAGGGGGTTTTGGATTAGGAATTTATAAAATAACAGTAAAAGAAAATAACTTAAACTAATTTACTAAATAAAATTACAAGATTACAATAATTAACTTAAAAAGGAACTAAATGAGATTATATTAATTAGGATGCGAATATTTTATTACTAAAGGGTAATTAGTAAAATAGTAACTTTTAATAAAACTATATGTTTAGAATTTTGTTTTGAGTAATTATAATATAAATTTATTTAAATTAACTAAATGATATTTTTAATAAGATTAATACAAATTAATAGGAATTGAAATAATTAACTAATTATAAACTAATTACAAATTATAAACTTATAATAATTAACACTAATTAGTAGGTTTTAAACATGTATTAAAGTATTTTATAATAAGTAATATAAATTATGTAATAATAACTTAAATATAATAATTAAAATAACTAAAACCCTAATTTTGCCCTAACTGGTACTGTAGCCGTGTCTTGTACATACGCGTTTCGCGTATTTATACGCGTATCGCGTATAATTTAAAACCTACGCGAATTGTGTGATTCTGATCGTACAGTTTGATTTACAGGCATACGCGTTTCGCGTATACCATACACGATTCGCGTATGATATATAAACTGTGACAAACAGTCTGTTACGGATTTAAATGTTTTTATGTATTGTTTTTATATTTTAAAATAATAATTCGTAAATAATGATAATAATACGTTTACAAGAAATAATAATGGGATAAATGGGAGTGTTTACTTAAATGTGTCACCCCTAGGTCCATGGATTGTTTTGAGTTTTAAGCCTTATTAAAATGTTTTAGTATTAAACTTTATATTTTTCTTTCAAATAAATATAAGGTTACAACTAACTAAAATAAATCTAATTTTCATCGGATTCTATTTAGATAGCTACTATTCCCCAAGTATTTAAATTGAGACCTAGCCTAGTTTTGACTTTCGCCAATACCCAAATCGTAACGGTTTCCCTTTTTACAATTTCACTATCATATAATTATTGATATTACCCAAACCACCGAAGTTTATTTCTAAATTGGTGTTAATAATTTATCCATAAATTCGTCTAGATCATTTTAATGTTGAAGCTTAATTTATGTAAATAAAAACAACTTTCGTTATTTAAATTTAATAAATTAAGTGGCAAGGATTAAATACCTAATTACACAATAATGGTTCTTTTAACTAGGCTCAATATTAAAAATACTAAAGTTACATTTTAACTTTTACAATTGATAACAATCCATTTCACTAGGGGCTCTACATCTAAGCAAACACTAAGGAAATTTAGCTATTCATTACACTAGGGTAAACATAAAAATATAGATATGCAAACATAATAACAACGCTAATTTTAACAGAGTAAACTTACTAAAATATCTTCACTTTCATTAACTTCAAACGGTAGGAAAATTACAATAATAACACCCTTAATCACGAACAGTACACCTTTACTATTTGAAACTAATCCTAATATTTGAACTTTGAAACTGAAATGAAAATAATACAGATAATAATAATGACAATAGTATATGTATAGTAATAATATGTTGTATGTGTTGTCTCCTTCCTTCTCTGTACATACTCCCTATTTAACATGAATAGAAGGGAGTAGTTGAGCTTAATTGGTTCCTTGCTGTATTTCAATTCAACAAAAGAATTGTTTTAAAACTCAAAAGCCAGCCGCCCTTATCTGAATCAATGATTATGTTCTGCCTAATACTACGCGTTTCGTGTATGGCTACACGATTCGCGTATGACCAATATTCTACACGTTTCGTGTAGCTCTACACGATTCGTGTAAGAGTAACTGGCAGTTTTCTTTATTTTTCTTTTTCGTTTGTTCTTTGTTGATCCCGTGTTGACGTGTACTGATTTGGCACTTTCCATTTAAACTCTTTTCTTCTTTTATCTTGTACTTTCATTCGGATAAATGTTTCTTGATATAAATTTGGTTAAAACTATCGTTTTATCGTCGTTTCTTCGAATAGCAAGCTCTTGTCTACTTTTATCGTTTTTCTCGTGAAATGCTCATTGAATGTCTTTGTAGATGGTAAAAACTTATGAAATATAAGTGATATTGCGTCGAATAATATGTATGTTTAGAGCAATATCAGCCCCTTTTGCTTGGTAACCTAAGAATTAGTAAACCGATCTACAACTTGATGTCGTAGCGTGGGGTTACGAAATATACTATATTTTTAATACGGAATGCTACAAAATTTAACAAGTTTTAATTAAATATTTACAAAATGGATATACCAAAACCTTGCTACAACACAATAGGCAGTGTACCTAGTCGCGGAGTAGTATAGTTTTTAGTAAGTCCGGTTCGTTCCACAGGGAGACGGGCTTATGAAACACTTATTTTTATATAATTATATTTGTACAAAAATATATAAATATATATATAATAATATATAAAAGGAGAGTTTACCGTTTAATGACCGGTTTGTCGATTTTATATTTTAAGCGAAGCGTATAGTAAATGACGATATTTAAATAACAATATAAAATAAATAACAATAATTAAAATGATAATAAATAAAAGTACGAGGAAATATGAAATAAAATATATTATGCTTATTTAAACTTCCGTAACCATGATGGTTGACGTGTTGATTTTAGTTTTATGCCCATGGGTTAATTGTCCTTTGTCCTGGATTATTTAATATGTCCGTCTGGTTTTTGTCCATAACAGTCCATCGGTCATAAATTTAAAGTGCGAGTGTCCTCGTCAATTTATTCTTATACCCGAAGTTAAATATTCCAACTAATTGGGGATTTAAACTGTAACAAGATTTTAATACTTTGTTTAATGAATACACCAGGTTATCAACTGCGTGTAAACCAAGGTTTTACTACTTTGTTAGCAATTACACCAATTACCCTTGAATGTAATTTCACCCCTGTTTTAATTATTCTAGTGGCTATTAATCCATTCCCGTGTCCGGTTAAATGAACGATTATTCGTACATATAAATACTCCGCCCATCGTGTCCGATCGAGTGTATATGGTAATTTATAGGGACGCCCAATTGTAAATCTTTATATTAAAATTAACAAACTATCATTTAGTTAAACAAATATAAAGCCCATTAATAGCCCATAGTCTAATTTCCACAAGTGTCGTTCTTTTGTCCAAACCCCAATTATGGTACAAAGTCCAATTACCCAATTTTAGTAATTAACCCAACATCATGATTACTTCGGTTCAAATAAGCATAATAATAACTTAGTTACGAGACATTAATTTAAAAAGGAGAACATAACTTACATTGAGTATTTATCGCGTAGTGTTACACGGACAGAATTTCGACTTCAAAAACCCGTAAAATAACCTTTACATAACCCGAACTAATCTAATATAACACTAATCTATACTATATATACATATATATATTTATTATACTAGGGAGTATTATTATTATTATGTTGGTGTGTGTAAAAACGAACGAAAACTGGCAAATTTATAGACCAGGCCTGATTCTGATCCTCATGCGACTCGCATGGGAAATAGCCTTCTGGCCATGCGACTCGCATGGCCACCAGAATCCAGCTCAATCATTTTTGTTTTCTTGTTCGTCGACATAATTTAAAATAAATATAAATATATAAATAATTAATATAATTATTTATATATTATATTTTATTCTTGTGCATAGTAGACTAGATATTTTTGGTCCGTTGCGTCGGGCGTTTCTTCTTGGCTCGGGTCCCGGTTCCGGATTTTCGAACGTCTTCGCGTATTATTTTATATCGTGTACTTTGCGTTCCGCAACTTGTACTCTTGTCATTTTTAGACGTTCTTCATCAATAATTTGAACCACTTTAATTGTATCTTTGTACATTTGAGCATTTTGGACCTTTCCGTCTTCAATTCTTCGTTTTCTCCTTTTGTCTTCGCACTTATTAAATATAAACGAATATTACTTGAATATGGAACAATTACAACTAAATAATTTACATATTGGGAGGATATTGCTACTAAATATATGTTCATTTGGAGCACTATCAAATATCCCCACACTTGAACGTTGCTTGTCCTCAAGCAATACATAACTTGAAATTATAATACATCACACGAATCACTTCTTTATTCTTCACACTTTGTACATCAGTGATTTTGATATGGCGGTATAAATAATGATAGTAACGATAGAACCATGGTTAAAGGTGGGTGTGTCATCCACAGTTGCCTTGGGTTTAGGTCAACGACACTTGCAATCAAATAGCCGATTTACTTTCGGTTTCCAAAGCAAAGTGCACATTTGAAAGGCGGTTTACAGTCCCACATGACTATAAAAATGTAGATCCTTAAGGAAATTGGATCTTTATGAAAACATTTGATCTTTTGAAAATTCAAGCTAGATTTTACCCTAGACAAGTTTTCTGATTTAATCCATTCTTTGGTGTTGCAAAATATATTTGTGGATCAATATTTTGGCTTAAAACTTTTAGGTTCGTGTAATCCACTGCTATCCTGGTATCGAAAAGCACACATCCAGTTTACTTGTTCCGTATATTACCTTTTGGTAAACTACCGTCCGGTTGTAAAGGAAAGCGATGAACAAGAAACTGTTAAGGCAATGTCCCGTGACATGCAGATGATTATGGTCTTTTTAACGTGTCGGATGCTAGTACTATCCTTGGTAGGAGCAATAGTAAAGATCATCCTATGATTTTTCGGTCTGGCACAAGGTCCTGTCTCCGACCATGCTATGCAACCACCGTTCTTACGGTTGACACCCGATTTGGTTCAGGTGACCTAATGAATTCTGTTGAATTCCCAGGATTTTACGTTCAATGGTAATGAACGCATTGAAAATGGATTTTCAGAAAACAAATCGGTTTTAATTTTGATCAAAATATTTTCTCGTTCAAGCTCGAGTTTAGATATCATCGAATTCCATGAGTTTGAATTCTCAATCTTTAAGGTCAATCTCAAGGATTGAGTAATATCAGGCTTAAAAGCTGATTTTTAATCTTTAAGGAGATTATCCTTTCTGGGGATCTGATTCATTAGTCTTATCAAGCTAATTTGCACGGTGCCCCCCCATTGTACGAGATAAATCCTTCTCATGGTTAGGATAAATCTGACCACTTGGCGACCCTGTTTGATGCTGAGGTCCGTGGATTTCCTGCTGATTTTAGTGATGACTTTTCTAGATTTTTCGTCAACCTACAGCTGGTCTGGACGACAACTTCATGACCTAAATCAAGAAGCGCGTGTCTTTTTTGGAAGACTTTACTTCCTTCTAATGATGGAATTGATTCATCGTGTAGATCCATCTTTCTTTCAAAAGTATCACAATAAACCGGGTAAAACTATTAATTTAGTTCAAAACAAAAGCACCTGCAATAACTTTACAGAAACATGTGATAGATAATTTTTAATTGAATAACTTGGTATATTCTCCCCACACTTAGTTTATTTCTTTGCCTTTTTATTCTCTTCTATTCCATTCTTAAATGAATTCAAGCGTTTTGGGTTGTTTCTCAATTTATGTCCTTTTTAAGGTAACGATAATTTCGGTATTAACACCTAGTTTTCATCGTTCATAAATATATATAAACATGATTTTGACTTCATTTAATTGAAATTTTTTCAAATTTTCACAAAATTTGGCAAATAAACTAAGTGTAAACCCGAGAGAATTTATAACCCTTCCCCACACTTGAGATCATGCAATGCCCTCATTTGCATGAAATCAGACTCTAATTATAAATTCATGAGGGTGATTAGTGTAGAAAAGTGATTAAGAATACCTAGTTTGTACTTACAAAGCTCGACGAATGATAGATGGCGCGCCTCATCGTTCATTCCTTCTTGTATTATCACACATGTTTTTCTTCAAAAATGGTTGCTTTTCTGAACTGTTTGCTAATCTTTGAAAATGCATCTTTTACCCTAATTTATTATGCATGTTTATTAACGAGTTATGTACTAACCTGAACCCCTAATTTAACGTTAAGTGGGGTTAGACTTCCCCACACTTAGCTGACGACATGTGAAATCGGTGGAATAAGTTCCACGAATTAAAATAGTGAGCCAGTTATTTGCATCTCGGGTGGTGTATAATATATCAATGGGTTTAAAGTTTAGACTCACCCGATCATCACTACTTAATTCTTTTTTAAGTGTAGCTTTTAGTAAATGGATATGTCTCTTTTCTGGTTCTTGGTCAAATGGATCGATATACACCGACATACTTATATCTATAGGGTGGTCAATTCCAAAAGTGTCCTTCCGTTTATTCTCGGGATTAAAGTTTTCACCTCTATTACCCATTTGGGTAAAATTTGAGGTGTCATTATCTATTACAGTTCTTAGTTCATCTTCGGTAGATGATTTGTCTATTGAGAATATTGGGTTGGAAGGTTGTGGAATGGTGAATTTCGGGATCGAAGTAGATTCTTCTTCATTAATGGTACTTATCGGTCCCACCACTTTGGTCTCGGGGGTAAAATTTTCAACGTTATCGTTTTCCCAAGAGTACCAATTTGTCACCCTTACTTCTTCTTCATCCATTGGTGGATCGATGATTTCATCGGTAGAGGCTAATGTGTCGATATGTTGTGAAATTGGTAAAACTGAATAAAAAGTATCATCGGGATAGTTGATGATTTCGGAGCTCTCGAATTCATCAAAATTCGATGATTTGAGATTTTCTTGAACAATACTCCTCAGATCAACAGGTGTGTAGTCTGATAGAGTTTCAGCTTGCCGGTTTACAAACTCGCTCATTTGTTCATTTTGAGCATCGAGTTCTTCGAGTTTGATTTTCATATGATCTAAAGAATTTTCGGACACATAATTTTCCTCGTCTTCTGGTTGTTGAGTTTCGATAAATTCTTGGGAATAATCCCAGTTTGAATTGCGTTCTTCATAATCGTTCCATTCAGGTTCTGTGGGTACGTAATTTTCCATAGGAACTTAATAATAACATTCCCATGTTGAGTGATAATCTCCACAGATTTCACAACCAGTTATTGTTTCGTCGTTCGCGATCCAAGATTGACTGACCGAATTGTCATCAACACTCGTTTGAGAGTATTGATTTAATTGATTTTGGAGTTCAAAAAGAGTTTCCAAGGCCTTGTTTTCAAAATTTTCCATTTTATTGCGATGGCCAAATTTTAGCTACAGTTTTGCGCAATTCCTATTAGTTATAAAAATAGAAAAACTTAAATAAGTTGTCCAATTAATAGACTTTTCTGATTTTTGCCCACGTTTCGAATAGCCAAAAGATGCAGCAGGTAGCCAGGACCCTTTAAATCGGAAGCCCACAACTAGCCACTAACAAATCCAACTATTACTACGAACCAGAAAAATGTCAACGTCCATTAATTTAACCACTTAAATAATTTTTCTTTCCGTTTGAGATATTAGATAAGAAATAGAGAAAATTCTAGGTCCTAAAAATTAGAGTGTCGAGAAAATAGAAAGAAATAGATTGCGCGTCGAAAAGTGTCGAATAATAAAAATAAGAAAGAAAAACGTCGAAACACGGCGTCGCAAAATTCTAAAGCACCTAAATCTTAGTCTAAGGAATAAGCACTTAAGGGATTTTACGGCAAAGCCTAAAAATTCTAGAAATAAAAATTAAAACTACGACAAAAACTAGACTTAAAACTAAGCACGAACGAATAAAAATACACAAATTACGCTAAAACGATAAAAAGATACAAAATATAAAAATATATAAAAAAAATGGTAAAAAGTACAATTTTTATAAAAATATAATTTTTATATTATTATTTATTAAAGATATCAATTTATATATTAATAAAACTAATTAAAAGTAAAATACAAATAAAACTAAAAACTAATTATATTAAACAAATAAACTAACTAGGGTTAAATATAATAAAATTAAATAATATACCGCATTTAATGCAAAAGTAGGGTTGTATGTGGCCCTGTCAGACCCCTCATGCGACTCGCATGGGGTTCAGGCTAAGGGTCATGCGAGTCGCATGACCTTCAGAGCCGGTTCAAATGAGGGGGGTCAAATGACAGGCTCAACCGTATTATTTATATTTATTTATATTTTCTGTTTTAAATATTAAATAAAATATATATATAATTTAAATAAAAACTTAATATTTTTATAAAACTAAAAATAGAAATATTTGATAATAAAAATCTTAAAATTATATAAAAATATATATATTTTTTTTCTTTTCGGTTTTAATTTTTTAAATTTTTAGATTTTTAAATTTTTTAATTTTTAGGATTTTATATTGTTTTTCTAAAAATAATAAATATATATATATACAAAAATGAAAAATAGATAGTTTCGCCGATTCCCCGGCAGCGGCGCCAAAAACTTGATGTCGTAGCGTGGGGTTACGAAATATACTATATTTTTAATACGGAATGCTACAAAATTTAACAAGTTTTAATTAAATATTTACAAAATGGATATACCAAAACCTTGCTACAACACAATAGGCAGTGTACCTAGTCGCGGAGTAGTATAGTTTTTAGTAAGTCCGGTTCGTTCCACAGGGAGACGGGCTTATGAAACACTTATTTTTATATAATTATATTTGTACAAAAATATATAAATATATATATAATAATATATAAAAGGAGAGTTTACCGTTTAATGACCGGTTTGTCGATTTTATATTTTAAGCGAAGCGTATAGTAAATGACGATATTTAAATAACAATATAAAATAAATAACAATAATTAAAATGATAATAAATAAAAGTACGAGGAAATATGAAATAAAATATATTATGCTTATTTAAACTTCCGTAACCATGATGGTTGACGTGTTGATTTTAGTTTTATGCCCATGGGTTAATTGTCCTTTGTCCTGGATTATTTAATATGTCCGTCTGGTTTTTGTCCATAACAGTCCATCGGTCATAAATTTAAAGTGCGAGTGTCCTCGTCAATTTATTCTTATACCCGAAGTTAAATATTCCAACTAATTGGGGATTTAAACTGTAACAAGATTTTAATACTTTCTTTAATGAATACACCAGGTTATCAACTGCGTGTAAACCAAGGTTTTACTACTTTGTTAGCAATTACACCAATTACCCTTGAATGTAATTTCACCCCTGTTTTAATTATTCTAGTGGCTATTAATCCATTCCCGTGTCCGGTTAAATGAACGATTATTCGTACATATAAATACTCCGCCCATCGTGTCCGATCGAGTGTATATGGTAATTTATAGGGACGCCCAATTGTAAATCTTTATATTAAAATTAACAAATTATCATTTAGTTAAACAAATATAAAGCCCATTAATAGCCCATAGTCTAATTTCCACAAGTGTCGTTCTTTTGTCCAAACCCCAATTATGGTACAAAGTCCAATTACCCAATTTTAGTAATTAACCCAACATCATGATTACTTCGGTTCAAATAAGCATAATAATAACTTAGTTACGAGACATTAATTTAAAAAGGAGAACATAACTTACATTGAGTATTTATCGCGTAGTGTTACACGGACAGAATTTCGACTTCAAAAACCCGTAAAATAACCTTTACATAACCCGAACTAATCTAATATAACACTAATCTATACTATATATACATATATATATTTATTATACTAGGGAGTATTATTATTATTATGTTGGTGTGTGTAAAAACGAACGAAAACTGGCAAATTTATAGACCAGGCCTGATTCTGATCCTCATACGACTCGCATGGGAAATAGCCTTCTGGCCATGCGACTCGCATGGCCACCAGAATCCAGCTCAATCATTTTTGTTTTCTTGTTCGTCGACATAATTTAAAATAAATATAAATATATAAATAATTAATATAATTATTTATATATTATATTTTATTCTTGTGCATAGTAGACTAGATATTTTTGGTCCGTTGCGTCGGGCGTTTCTTCTTGGCTCGGGTCCCGGTTCCGGATTTTCGGACGTCTTCGCGTATTATTTTATATCGTGTACTTTGCGTTCCGCAACTTGTACTCTTGTCATTTTTAGACGTTCTTCGTCAATAATTTGAACCACTTTAATTGTATCTTTGTACATTTGAGCATTTTGGACCTTTCCGTCTTCAATTCTTCGTTTTCTCCTTTTGTCTTCGCACTTATTAAATATAAACGAATATTACTTGAATATGGAACAATTACAACTAAATAATTTACATATTGGGAGGATATTGCTACTAAATATATGTTCATTTGGAGCACTATCAATAATAATTATGAATTTATTAATAATAATAATACTATTAATATTAATAATAAGAAATAATAATAATAATACTTATAATAATAGTTATAAAGATGTATTATTTATGATAATAATAATAATTTTGTATTCTTTATAATAATAATGATAACTATAAAAATATAATGATTTTTAGTGATAATGATAATAATAATTCTAAAATAACAATAATAATAATGTAACAAATTACATGTATCAATTTTATATCTATGTATTATCATTTTAATAATATTAATAATACTGATATTAATACTAATATTAATATTTATATTTTAATGAAATTAAATATAATAATTATATTTTAACTTGTAATTACATATATTAATATTACTTTTTATTAGTTATGTAATATCATTATATATATATATATATATATATATATATATATATATATATATATATATATATATATATATATATATATAATAACATACATTGAATATTTAATATTTGTATATTTGTATATATATAATAGTATACATACAATCAGTAATTTTGTATCTCAATCATATATATTTATATGTATGTATGTATATATATATATATATATATATATATCTGTGTGTACATATTTATTTATAAACAATTGTTCGTGAATCATCGGGCACAGTCAGAGGATAATTGGTTATATGAGCATAGTTCCAAAATTTTCGAGACTCACCATTACAGACTTTGCTTATCGTGTCAAAACCATATAAGATTAAAGTTTAAGTTTGGTCGGAAATTTGCGGGTCGTCACAATACCTACCCGTTAAAGAAATTTCGTCCCGAAATTTGATTGAGATCGTCATGGCTGAAAATAAGTATGTTTTCATGACTCATACAAGCTGAAAATTTAAAGTTTTGTAATCATTGAGCAATATGGATAAAACAATTCGTTTATGTGAATAGTACGAGTGAAGCTATCACAAAAGAATGAAATGAGTAAATGCAGATTCGTCATATCTTGTGACGTAGATAGGATTGATTTCCAGAGTTCAATGGATTTGGAGAAAATCTTCGTGATAAGATTTGATTCTTCGGTAATTAAGAAAATTAGAATCCTCTTTGGTTAAATACGATAATCTGTTTTGATTGCTCTGTCGGATATTTCACTATAAATTCATTCCCTTTATTTCCTTTATATTTTGGAGTTCCATCCTTTTGTTTTTTTCTTCCCAACTTTAAGTCAAGCGAATAATAGTCCAGAATTTGTAGGTATGAAATTTCATATGAACATGACTAATGTTCTAAGAGAGAATTTGTAATAGCAAGATCTTGATTGGTTAAATTACCAGAGTTCAATAGAAAAGATAGAAGTATCAAGAAAATATGTTCTTGATATGTTCAATAGAAAAGATAGAATGTAAGAGTCATGTAACATGGCACATGATGATGGTACTGTGAATCATCGCGTTTCATTAAAAACTCAGCATGACTTACTGTAATATAATCACGTTGATCAAGTGTCATTATATTATACTAACTCATGCTTCAATTCCCAACACTACTTCAAAAACATTCATATTTTAAATTTGAATCTTTCAGAATTTAGAAACTAAAATAGTTTCCTATCTGATGTAACACTGATATTGCGAAGAGATAAGTGATTTCAGATAAGAATAGTTATGAAAATATCTTCAGAAATATCGAGGATATTTATAATGAAAGATACGATGATATCTTAGAATTTCTAATATCGATGGATGATGAATAAGATTTGTCCATAAAGATGTAGAGTCAGGAGCAAGGTATTCGTTAACAACTTTAGCAGATACTGAATCATTTGGATTCTTTGAAGGCAGGTTTAGTCTTTGTGATTTGTCTACAGCCTTCTTCATGGTTTGCTCAATTCGTTTTCCAATTCCAACTTTTCTGAGCTTTACCAACATACTGTTCTTTATCATCAAACTTTTTACAATTGTTTACAGTTTTTGCTGCTTCATTCAGCTTTTTCAACATTCAATGTATTGATTCGTAGACTGGATGCTTTTCAGAAATTTAGAATTTGAAGTTCGTAAATCCAGGAGATAGAAGATATATATATATATATATATATATATATATATATATATATATATATATATATATATATATATATATATATATGTATATATATATATATATGTATATATATATATATGTATATATATATATATGTATATATATATATATATATATATGTATATATATATATATGTATATATATATATATGTATGTATATATATGTATATGTATGTATATATATGTATATGTATGTATATATATATATATATATATATATAATTGTTGTCGTAGAATCGCTGAGAAATTCTAGATTATCGATTGATGCCTCAAAATGCCGATGAGTTCATGATAAGACTTCAATAGATAAATATAGTGATTTATCGGAGAGATTTAAGCCAAGGAGCAGCGAGGTTGCTGGTACATCTATTGGTAATATGGTGGAATATAAATGGTTCTCCGGTAACGAAGGCGAAAAGACAATGTATATATCAAGGTTATAATAAGGTTGTTTCGAACGAAAAGTCGAAATTGACTTGCTGAAGCTGTGACAAAATTAGCTAATTTGAAACGGAATTGCAAAGTTATTTTTGGTAATAACAATGCCAAAGGAGCTAGCACAGATACGTGTTAAACGTTTACCCAGGTTCCGAGTGTTTTCAGGTGCATAACTATATGCATCAAACTTTTCTTCCGTAGATGAAGTGCGGTTGGTTTATCCTCTCGATTGAGGTGTTTTCAAGAATCATGAAAGGTTTGAATGCATATTGTAATCATCAAGATACAAATAAGGTTTAAGATGAAATCAAGTGGCAACTTGAAGAATTGTTTAGTTTCATATGTTATAATCAATATTTTAATTCATTTTAATTATCCAAAGTTGGTAGTCCATAGTTAGTAGTCCACAGTTAGTAATTCAATAATTCATATATAGTTTAATATATAATATTCGAATTAATTAATACGTGTCGTGACCCATTGTATGTAACATCCCGCATTTTTCCATTAAATTATTTTAACGCCCGTCTTTTTTTTTTTAGATAATATCTTCCGTTATCTAAATTCGTACCTTTCGTTGACTAACGTTCTAAATATTCCCGTTATTTAATTATAACATCACTCGTTTACTCTAGCGTTTTTAAAATATTCGTTCGGTTAATTCACGCACCCGCTTTCAAACTCGAGGGACCGAAGTTGCCATGGGGCCAAACTAGTTGACTAGGTCAACTAGTCAACCCCATCTCATCCATTCATTCATACTTCCACCTCCCTCCTTCTTTTTCCTCTCTAACTCAAGAACCCATTTTTAACATCTTCAAAGAATCATCATCTAAATTAATTCAAGCAAGCAAACATCAAAATAAATTACATATTCGTGATCCTCTCATCATCCTCTACATTTTGGTACCAATTTCATCTCGTTTGGGTAACATTTCTAAAACTCTAGATTTTTCTAATTCATGTTTTTGACTTGAAATGGTGTTAGTTAGTGTCTATGGCTCGTGTCTAGCATGAATATATGAATTATTTGCTCGATTTGTTGTTTTGAGTAACTAGCTTGAATATGAAAAATGGATGTGCTTAATCTTGAATTTTGTATGATTAAATTTTGTTTAAATGTTAAAGTTCATGTATTAAATGTGTTACTAGCATCATTAGCTTCAATTTGATGTGTAGGTTGATTTAGAAAAGCTTCATTTACAAAATAGTTGAATTCATGATTTTGGTTAGGGTTTGATGAACTTTAAAATGAACTTTTGATGCATTGAATGCTTGTTAATATTGTTATAAGTGTTTAGTTGCAATGTATGTTTAAATACTTTCGAAACGGCATATCGTATGTGTAAATTGGATTCCTGAATCATAAAATACGTTTTACGAACTTGAAACCTTGATAATGAACCTTTAATGATCACTTGACGAGGATTCGGTTATTGTAAATGATATTTTTGTGTGATGAAAAGTTTTTAGTTGTATTCCTCGTTATGCTATACATGTCCGATTAACATGAAACTTGATCAACATACTTATATATATGCTTATCTTTCATAGAAAAATTGTCGGATACCCAACCCGATCCCGTTGACTTTGACTTTGACTTTGACCGACTTTGACCAAGTTTGACCAAGTTTGACTTTTAATCAAACTTAACCGAATACTTATGCGATCGTTTCTAACATGCTTTTATACTTGAATCTTGCATGAAACTTGACAATTTGATTCACATGCTACATTAATCGAGTCGTAACGAGCCATAGGACTAATTGAACACATTTCGCCCGACCTTGTGTCATAACCGGTTAATTGATACAACTTACTTGTTTAGGTCAAGGCTAAGCAAATTTCATGCACACGTTTACTTTGTGAAGTACATTTATACTCGTGCACTCGAGGTGAGATCATAGTCCCATCTTTCAACAACTTTTATACTTTAAATCATGGGATGAGAAACATATACAGTTTTATACTACATACTTTATACTTTGAACACAAGTACGAAAACAAACATTCCACAGCGAGTTAGAACAAAAAGCCTCAATTCAATTATCATTAGATACACTTGCAGGGTGTAAGCGAGAACTTATATTATGTGATCACATGGGCTTGACGAGCCTCATTCAGACGGTTCGCTACCATTAGCGGATGAAATATATTTTCGGGTTTAGTGTATGTTCTACACTACGTAACAGGGTACAAAACACTTAAGTCTTGATAATTGGGTGCTTGTGATCATACTTTTGGAATGCAAACGATTCAGATAATCAACGTTATGGAAATACAAAATCTTGTGGTTCAAAAATATACGTTTACAAATACACCTATGATTTCACCAACATTTTTCGTTGACAGTTTTCTATATGTTTCTCAGGTTCATACTAGGTTACTTGATACATGCTTCCGCACACTTTGATTACTTGCTTGGGGTCAAGCATACATGCATACACTAGTGATAGCACATTTGGATTCAAACTTATAGCATACATACTTACGCTATTTATAGCAACCATGATTTTCAACTTATTGTGTCGCAAGTTATTTTATTTATACTTTACAACTTTTGTAAACTTAAACTTGTTGTCGATCCGTTTTGTAAACTAAACTTTGTAAGTCTTGTACGTTTCAAATGAATGCGACATAATTTTGGTCAAACGCGTCTCATATAGGGACTATGACCACGTAACGGGACCTAAGTTAACGACGCCGTCAATGATGATTTTGTCGAGTCGCTACAGATGGTATCAGAGCATTGGTTGTAGGGAACTAGGATGTGTATTAGTGTGTCTGACAGAGTCGTTAGGATGCATTAGTGAATCTAGACTACAACCGGATGGTTAGCCATTGCATTCTGACATACATTTGCTATAGATAGCACTTACTTGGCTACTTGTGCATTATACTTGAATCATTCTTATACAAACTTCTTAATGGTCCCAAGTTTTCATCATACGAATCTGTAATCTACCACTTTCCGGTAACACACGTAAATTCAAGATTCATACGCGTAAGGATGACGACGACTTCATTAGTCACACTAGTTTGGGAACTCTGTCTCCTCGGTTGTTATTCTTCACCGTACCGGCTTACTATCCACAAGTGTTGTAAAGTTACCACCACTACTTTAGATGAGTATCGCCATCACTATTTATCACTACGATTACGTACTACTCGTTATCATAATTCGTTACTCTTTTCGTGCCTAAGACATTATTGTTTGACTTGAATCACATTGACGTGAACAATCATTTATACACTTCCTTCAGGAAACGCATCTTCAGAGTCGCACAAATTCTTTCTATCCAATACGAGTCACGTTTGATATGTCGTTACACTTTGTTCATTTTAGATCTTCACGATTGCACAAACTTGAATCTATGGGGTGATGTGGGAATGGAGGTATGAGTTAGTATAATATAACGACACTCGATCAACGTGGTTATATTATAGTAAGTCATACCAAAGTTCTAATGACACGTGATGGTGATTGGACTCGATCAACCTAATCACCACCATGTGCTATGTACATGACTTCATTTATCTTGTTGGACATCCGAAAACTCAGAGAATATTGATAACAACCATACCAAGGACACACCTTCGATTATTGTCGAATCATATCTATGCCTTCGAATGAATGACAAATTCTTTCAACTTCAAACATATGTTACACGTGTATACTATCTCGTTTTCGCACAGTTTTATCGACGAACTACAATATGCTTGTTATGCTCACATCGAGGCGGAAACTTCTCTCGCATTAAACTTGTACTTCCGTATAAGGAAATCTTTATTCTAAATTCTCAATGGAGAGAGAGACTCTTCACGTTATGCTAGTATTCGCCCCGAGGTGAATAGTCCTAATGAACATTTTTCAGAACCAGATAAGAAACTTGCTCTAACAAACGTTTTCGGAAACCGATAAATCTTCCGCGGCGCGAAATTCTTGAGAAACAGAAACTTGTTCCAACAAACGCTTCCAGGTCCTAACAAGCTTGTTCAAATATATCTTAAAGAACTGTACCTCGTTTTAGATCGAGATCCTCGTTTCACTTCTAGATTTACAAAAAGCCTCGGGACCACGTTTAGACCGGAGTACAACACATCAACCACAACCCGAAGGACCAAACAAACATACGATTCAAACCTTGGAAACCATAATACGAGTTCGTGTTATCGACTTCAAATTTACTTGAGAAAAGTATTTGCCTTTAGCCGAATTCTAGTACTACAATAATTTTCATTCGGGTATTAACGCCACACTTTTCGAAAACCCATATAGCCGCAATTGTCATTTTCTTAATCGTTGAACCAAAGTAGGCGACAAGCAAATCACTGGACCCGCACTCATTCATGAAATAACCATTAAGATCGTTCAATTCCAAGAGAGGCCCAAGACGATCCGTAGTCGCTGAAAGAGCCATGCAAAATGTTAGATGTAAACCTCTCGAATTCCAAGTGGGAAACCGCGTAACGTTAAAAGTCACACCTTGAGGAGGTGTAATCCGTTTTGGGAAACGTAGGAAGCTAAATCTGCGATACATAAATCCTTTTGAAATCTTGGGGCGTATTGGACCCGTTGCTTACCGTTTCGAACTCCCAACTCAACCGAATTCCGTTCGTCCTACATTCCATGTATCACACTTAAAGAAGTGCCTTGCCGAACAAGAACTTGTCATTCCTTTCGATGAACTTACTATCGATGATAAACTTCACTTCCTAGGAGGACCGGTTGAAACTATGAATCGTGAAACCAAATTTTGAAACAACGTAAAACCCCGATTTTCGAAGTTTGTTGAAATACCCAAGGAAGTACCTTCACTTATCCATAGAATTGACAGCGCAAGATCTCGAGGGAGAAACAACGACTACTACTTCCAACGAAATTACGGGCGACGAAATTTCTTTTAAGGTGTAGGTAATGTAACATCCCGCATTTTTCCGTTAAATTATTTTAACGCCCGTCTTTTTTTTTTATAGATAATATCTTCCGTTATCTAAATTCGTACCTTTCGTTGACTAAGGTTCTAAATATTCCCGTTATTTAATTATAACATCACTCGTTTACTCTAGCGTTTTTAAAATATTCGTTCGGTTAATTCACGCACCCGCTTTCAAACTCGAAGGACCGAAGTTGCCAAGGGGACAAACTAGTTGACTAGGTCAACTAGTCAACCCCATCTCATCCATTCATTCATACTTCCACCTCCCTCCTTGTTTTTCCTCTCTAACTCAAGAACCCATTTTTAACATCTTCAAAGAATCATCATCTAAATCAATTCAAGCAAGCAAACATCAAAACAAATTACATATTCGTGATCCTCTCATCATCCTCTACATTTTGGTACCAATTTCATCTCATTTGGGTAACATTTCTAAAACTCTAGATTTCTCTAATTCGTGTTTTTTGACTTGAAATGGTGTTAGTTAGTGTCTATGGCTCGTGTCTAGCATGAATATATGAATTATTTGCTCGATTTGTTGTTTTGAGTAACTAACTTGAATATGAAAAATGGGTGTGCTTAATCTTGAATTTTGTATGATTAAATGTTGTTTAAATGTTAAAGTTCATGTATTAAATGTGTTACTAGCATCATTAGCTTCAATTTAATGTGTAGGTTGATTTAGAAAAGCTTCATTTACAAAATAGTTGAATTCATGATTTTGGTTAGGGTTTGATGAACTTTAAAATGAACTTTTGATGCATTGAATGCTTGTTAATGTTGTTATAAGTGTTTAGTTGCAATGTATGTTTAAATACCTTCGAAACGGCATATCATATGTGTAAATTAGATTCCCGAATTATAAAATAACGTTTTACGAACTTGAAACCTTGATAATGAACCTTTAATGATCACTTGACGAGGATTCGGTTATTTTAAATGATATTTTTGTGTGATGAAAAGTGTTTAGTTGTATTCCTCGTTAAATTACCTTTCCAACGATGTATGGTATGCGTTTTAGGTGTTTACGGTTCATTAGTTATGATAAATTGAAGTTTGGTCCGAGACTTGTAAAATTTTAAGCAGTTTCACTGAATCAGGTAGGGATGCGGTGCATCTGCCTTGGATGCGGCGCATCTGCTACTGATGCGGTGCATCACTTGTAGATGCGGCACACTTGAGGGCTGCTGTCCAATTTTTTTTTTTTTTTCGTTTAATTCCCGCTATGCTATACATGTCCGATTAACATGAAACTTGATCAACATACTTATATATATGCTTATCTTTCATAGAAAAATTGTCGGATACCCAACCCGATCCCGTTGACTTTGACTTTGACTTTGACCGACTTTGACCAAGTTTGACCAAGTTTGACTTTTAATCAAACTTAACCGAATACTTATGCGATCGTTTCTAACATGCTTTTATACTTGAATCTTGCATGAAACTTGACAATTTGATTCACATGCTACATTAATCGAGTCGTAACGAGCCATAGGACTAATTGAACACATTTCGCCCGACCTTGTGTCATAACCGGTTAATTGATACAACTTACTTGTTTAGGTCAAGGCTAAGCAACTTTCATGCACACGTTTACTTTGTGAAGTACATTTATACTCGTGCACTCGAGGTGAGATCATAGTCCCATCTTTCAACAACTTTTATACTTTAAATCATGGGATGAGAAACATATACAGTTTTATACTACATACTTTATACTTTGAACACAAGTACGAAAACAAACATTCCACAGCGAGTTAGAACAAAAAGTCTCAATTCAATTATCATTAGTTACACTTGCAGGGTGTAAGCGAGAACTTATATTATGTGATCACATGGGCTTGACGAGCCTCATTTGGACGGTTCGCTACCGTTAGCGGATGAAATATATTTTCGGGTTTAGTGTATGTTCTAACACTACATAATAGGGTACAAAACAGTTAAGTCTTGATAATTGGGTGCTCGCGATCATGCTTTTGGAATGCAAACGATTCAGATAATCAACGTTATAGAAATACAAAATCTTGTGGTTCAAAAACATACGTTTACAAATACACCTATGATTTCACCAACGTTTTTCGTTGACAGTTTTTCTATATGTTTCTCAGGTTCATACTTCGCTACTTGATACATGCTTCCGCACACTTTGATTACTTGCTTGGGGTCAAGCATACATGCATACGCTAGTGTACGTTTCAAATGAATGCGACATAATTTTGGTCAAAGGCGTCTCATGTAGGGACTATGACCACGCAACGGGACCTAAGTTAACGACGCCGTCAATGACGATTTTGTCGGGTCGCTACATTGTATACATGTCTCAGACTCGATCACAACTAAAAGTATATATATTATTTGAGAATCAACCTCAACCCTGTATAGCTAACTCGAGCATTACTGCATATAGAGTGTCTATGGTTATTCCAAATAATATATATAGATAACGTCGATATGATATGTCAAAACATTGTATATGTGTCCCGATATTTAAATGCGTAAATAACAGTATTTAAATGACGATAAATAAAGTGCTTAAAATAAATAACAGAAATTAAATGACGATAAATAAAATTGAGATAATTAAAATTGCGATAATTAAATTGCGATAAATAAATGTAATACGGAATTAACAGTTAGCTAGGAACAGTTAGCTAGGATTTTGTTAGCGTGAATTCTTAACAAAATTTCTCATAGTTAATTTGTTTGTTTCTAACAAATTTTATTTTATCCAATGTTTTCTTCATTATGCCACTTGTCAGATTCTGATAGGTCAAAATTCAAATATGAAATTGAATGAAAATGGTTATTCTGCGGTGAACGGATACGTATATCGATGGATGTAAGTAGGATAGTAAATGACTGTTGAATCAGATTCGAAGAATGTACAGTGTAACTTATTAATGTGAAATCTAAATATTCCTCGGGTATTACCTACCCGTTAAAATATTTTCACCATTAACAGTTTGTACAAAAGAATTTTTAATTACAATCTTTATGAAAATATACTTACATATATATATTTTCTCTAGATGTAATATAGGTTTAATGAGTTAATATGATATTAATCTCATTTGATTTATCGTTAGATCTAGAATACATAATCTTTAAAACATTAGAGGTTACATAATTGCCATGTAGAACGAAGATAAATGATGTAGAACGATATGTAGAACGATGATTATGCTCGAGGTATAGATTGTGATGTTGAGGCGTGTGATGTTGAAACTTAGGTTGTTGTTGGTGGTACTACTGGTGCTGGTGGTGTCGCTGGTACGGATGATGCTGTATGTGATGTCTGCAAGTTGTGCATCATATTTTCCAAAATCACTATTCGAGCGCGAAGCTCGTTGACTTCTTCTATTATTCCGGGATGATTGTCGGTTGGAACAAGTGGATGAATAAGGTTCAGAATTTAGGATATCATATAATCATTGCGAGATATCCTGGGAATGAGGGTGAATATGGTGTTTCGGACAGGTTCGCCGGTAAATGCTTCAGGTTCTTCGCCAAGAGTGCAGGTTGGTGGGTGGAAAGGATCGCCTTCCTCTTGTCTCCAATGATTAAGAAGGCTACGAACCCATCCCCAATTCATCCAGAATAGATGATGGCTGATTTTTTGATCCATTCCGGTCACACTGCTTTCGGAGCTTGAGTGGGATTCCATTTCGGAATCCGAGTGACTTGAACTAATGACGAATTCCATTTTGTACGATTGAATAAAGGATTTTTCGATATGAAATGATTTTTCGGCTATCGGGTGGTATTCTAATTACATAGAATATCTATATATATAGAGCAAAAGATTTCGTAGATTACGGAGGAGTTTACGGGATATGTCAGACAAAGTTTACAGTAACAGATACGCTAAGATATGAATTAGCAGATACGCTATGATATGAATTTTGTCTATACACTATTCATGCAATCAATGCAATAAGCTGTGTTTAGACTAAGAATGATAAGCAGGTAATTTCCGATAAGAAATGATAAGCAAAAACTTTTGGCATGCAACTAAGGTCGAAGTCCAGACTCATTAATGCATCCTAATAACTATTAGTTAGACACACTAATGCAGACCTGGTTCGCTAAGACCACCGCTCTGATACCACATGAATCTACCTGTCCTAATCCATAAGGACGAATACAATAACATATGATTTCATTGCGAGATATTTGACCTCTAAATGATACATTTTACAAACATTGCATTCGTTTTTAAAATACAAACTTTCATTTCATCGAAAGTTGACAGACATGCATACCATTTCATAATATATCCAAACTATAAATGACTTAATAATAATCATGTTGAACTCAACGATTCGAATGCAACGTCTTTTGAAATATGCCATAAATGACTCCAAATAATATCTTTAAAATGAGCAAATGCACAGCGGAAGATTTCTTTCATACCTGAGAATAAACATGCTTAAAAGTGTCAACCAAAAGGTTGGTGAGTTTATTAGTTTATCGAAATCAATCATTTCCATAATTTTAATAGACCACAAGATTTCCTTTTTATATTACACATAACCTGTGTAATAAAATAGTACGCATAACCTGCGAATTAAAATTCATTCATATGGTGAACACCTGGTAACCGACCTTAACAAGATGCATATAGAATATCCCCATCATTCCGGGACTCTCATCGAACATGATAAATTCAAAGTACTAAAGCATCCTTAACCCGGATGGGGCTTGTTGGGCTCGATAGATCTATCTTTAGGATTCGCGTCAATTGGTGGCAATTATAATAAACACCAATTCTTAGGCTACCAAGCTAAAAAGGGGCATATTCGGTTTGATAATCCAACCATAGAATGTAGTTTCGATCACTTGTGTCTATTTCGTAAAGCATTTATAAAAGCAGCGCATGTATTCTCAGTCCCAAAAATATATATTGCAAAAGCATTTAAAAAGGGAGCAAATGAAACTCACAATACAATATTTTGTTGTAAAAACATCCATACGATGAAACTGAACAATGCAGGGTTGGCCTCCGATTCACGAACCTATATCGTTCATATATATATATATATATATATATATATATATATATATATATATATATATATATATATATATATATATATATATATATATATATATTAAAATATATACTTGTAATCAAACAGATATATATGTTATTATTAGTGATGTAATTTATATATTTAATAAGTTATAAGTTTCATTATTTATTTATATATTTTCATGTTATATATATAAATGTTAATATAGTTAAGTTATGTGTACATAATATATTTATATATATATATATATATATATATATATATATATATATATATATAAAATCTTTATTTTCATACTTATAACTTTAAATACGTCATTAAAACTTTTATTTTAGTAATCATAATTATTTTAAAAATATTAATATAGATAATACTGATAGTAATAATATTGATAATTTTAATGATAGTAAACTAATAATAATTTTAATAAAAATGATAATAATGATAATATTTATAATAATGCTTATATTACTAGTAATAATAATTCTAATAAAATGATACTAATACTAATAATAATAATAATATCTACAATAATGATAATAGTGATAATAATAATGATACTAATTATAATAATCATAATAATAATGGTAATATGATAATACTTGTAATAATGATAACAATGATAATAATGATACTAACAATTGTAAATATAATAATACTAATATTTAATGATAATAATAAATTGTGGTATGTTATTAATAATAATAATTAACTTAGCAATAATAATAGTATTATTCAAATTTGTAACTATAATCCTAATAATAATATTAATGACAATTAATACTTGTATTTGTAATAATAATAACACTATTAATAATTATAATACTAATAATGATAACAACATTACTAATAATCAGCATAATAATAATTAATATTAACAACAAATAATAATAATAATAATAATAATAATAATAATAATAATTAGAAGAAAAAAATGAATGTATACCCTTTAAAAAGTTGTTCTAAAAAGAATTGCCCAAGACCGGACTCGAACCCGAGACCTCTTGCTCACCCGCTAACCCCCTTAACCCTTCCTCCAATTCTGTCTTTCTGGAATAAGAATCAAACTATATTTATTTAACTCAACTTCGCATTCTATCTTCTTCTTCACCATCATAAAAATTAAATCGAACCAGGATATCAAACTCGACTAAAAAAATGAGCTTACTAATTTGTGTTAAGATTAAAAATAGATTCAAAAAAATTAATTAGTATTTAAATGAATAAAAAAAAGAAAAAGAAAAAGAAGAAATGTAGTGACCCGAACTTTTCCATGTTTATATATATTAATTGAGATTTATATTTACATGATTAAATGTTTCCAACATGTTAAGCAATCAAACTTGTTAAGACTTGATTAATTGAAATATGTTTCATATAGACAATTGACCACCCAAGTTGACCGGCGATTCACGAACGTTAAAACTTGTAAAAACGACATGATGATATATATATGGATATACATATGGTTAACATGAGATTATGATAAGTAAGTATCTCCATAAGTATATTAACAATGAGTTATATACATATAAACAAGACTACTAACTTAAGGATTTCGAAACGAGACATATATGTAACGATCATCGTTGTAACGACATTTAAATGTATATATATCATATTAAGATATATTAATATATCATAATATCATGATAATATAATAATTTAACATCTCATTAGATATAATAAACAATGGGTTAACAATATTAATTGAGATCGTTAACTTAAAGGTTTCAAAACAACACTTACATGTAACGACTAACGATGACTTAACGACTCCGTTAAAATGTATATACATGTAGTGTATTTAGATGTATTAAAATACTTTTGGAAGACTTCAAGACATATATCAAAACACTCATACTTAACGAAAATGGTTACAGTTACTTTCCCATTCTTTTCTTTCATCAAGAATTCTAGTCGTATTCTTACCCGTATTATACACAGCTTCAAAACGTACTTACTATGGGTATATACCAATAGGAACTAGCATGGGATTCCACTCTTGATTATGTCATGTATGACTAATCAATTTTAACTTCTACCATGAGCTAGTCAACTAACTAGAACTCCTTTTAACCCCACTCACCACTCACCAATTAACACTCATCATTCACTCCATTTCACTTCCAAATCTCTTTCTAATTCTCTCTCAACACACCCACACTATTATGAATGTATTTTTCCAGTAGTTAATCATCATATTCATCAAAAATCACTTCAAGAATCAAGCTATAATCATCATAGGAAGAACACTTCAAGAATACTTCAAAAATCCCTTCAAGTTTACTAATTTACTTCCAAGCTTTCTAATCCATTCCAAGTAATCATCTAAGATCAAGAAACCTTTGTTATATACAGTAGGTTATCTTTCTTATTCAAGGTAATATTCATATTCAAACTTTGATTCAATTTCTATAACTATAAACTATCTTAATTCGAGCAAAAATCTTACTTGAACTTGTTTTTGTGTCATGATCCTACTTCAAGAACTTTCAAGCCATCCAAGATCCTTTGAAGCTAGATCATTTCTTGTCACTTCCAGTAGGTTTACCTACTAAACTTGAGGTAGTAATGATGTTCATAACATCATTCGATTCATATATATAAAACTATCTTATTCGAAGGTTTAAACTCGTAATCACTAGAACATAGTTTAGTTAATTCTAAACTTGTTCGCAAACAAAAGTTAATCCTTATAACTTGACTTTTAAAATTAACTAAACACATGTTCTATATCTATATGATATGCTAACTTAATGATTTAAAACCTGGAAACACGAAAAACAACGTAAAACCGGATTTACGCCGTCGTAGTAACACCGCGGGCTGTTTTGGGTTAGTTAATTAAAAACTATGATAAACTTTGATTTAAAAGTTGTTATTCTGAGAAAATGATTTTTATTATGAACATGAAACTATATCCAAAAATTATGGTTAAACTCAAAGTGGAAGTATGTTTTCTAAAATGGTCATCTAGACGTCGTTCTTTCGACTGAAATGACTACCTTTACAAAAATGACTTGTAACTTATTTTTCCGACTATAAACCTATACTTTTTCTGTTTAGATTCATAAAATACAGTTCAATATGAAACCATAGCAATTTGATTCATTCAAAACGGATTTAAAATGAAGAAGTTATGGGTAAAACAAGATTGGATAATTTTTCTCATTTTAGCTACGTGAAAATTGGTAACAAATCTATTCCAACCATAACTTAACCAACTTGTATTGTATATTATGTAATCTTGAGATACCATAGACACGTATACAATGTTTCGACCTATCATGTCGACACATCTATATATATTTCGGAACAACCATAGACACTCTATATGTGAATGTTGGAGTTAGCTATACAGGGTTGAGGTTGATTCCAAAATATATATAGTTTGAGTTGTGATCAATACTGAGATACGTATACACTGGGTCGTGGATTGATTCAAGATAATATTTATTGATTTATTTCTGTACATCTAACTGTGGACAACTAGTTGTAGGTTACTAACGAGGACAGCTGACTTAATAAACTTAAAACATCAAAATATATTAAAAGTGTTGTAAATATATTTTGAACATACTTTAATATATATGTATATATTGTTATAGGTTCATGAATCAACCAGTGGCCAAGTCTTACTTCCCGATGAAGTAAAAATCTGTGAAAGTGAGTTATAGTCCCATTTTTAAAATCTAATATTTTTGGGATGAGAATACATGCACGTTTTATAAATGATTTACAAAATAGACACAAGTACGTGAAACTACATTCTATGGTTGAATTATCAAAATCGAATATGCCCCTTTTTATTAAGTCTGGTAATCTAAGAATTAGGGAACAGACACCCTAATTGACGCGAATCCTAAAGATAGATCTATTGGGCCTAACAAACCCCATCCAAAGTACCGGATGCTTTAGTACTTCGAAATTTATATCATATCCGAAGGGTGTCCCGGAATGATGGGGATATTCTTATATACGCATCTTGTTAATGTCGGTTACCAGGTGTTCACCATATGAATGATTTTTATCTCTATGTATGGGATGTGTATTGAAATATGAAATCTTGTGGTCTATTATTATGATTTGATATATATAGGTTAAACCTATAACTCACCAACATTTTTGTTGACGTTTTAAGCATGTTTATTCTCAGGTGATTATTAAGAGCTTCCGCTGTCGCATACTTAAATAAGGACGAGATTTGGAGTCCATGCTTGTATGATGTTGTGTAAAAACTGCATTCAAGAAACTTATTTTGTTGTACATATTTGTATTGTAAACCATTATGTAATGGTCGTGTGTAAACAGGATATTTTAGATTATCATTATTTGATAATCTACGTAAAGCTTTTTAAACCTTTATTGATGAAATAAAGGTTATGGTTTGTTTTAAAATGAATGCAGTCTTTGAAAAACGTCTCATATAGAGGTCAAAACCTCGCAACGAAATCAATTAATATGGAACGTTTTTAATCAATAAGAATGGGACATTTCAGTTGGTATCAGAGCGTTGGTCTTAGAGAACCAGAAAATTTGCATTAGTGTGTCTTATCGAGTTTTTTAGGATGCATTAGTGAGTCTGGACTTCGACCGTGTTTTCTTTAAAAATGATTGCTTAACATTTTTGTTGGAAACTATATATTTTTAACATATGAATATTATGTGATATATTAATCTCTTAACGTGTTTGATATTATGTGATAGATGTCTACCTCTAGAACAAGTCCCATTGACTCACCTAATAATAATGAAGAGTCAAATGTAAATTGGAATGATTCGTGGACTGATTCACAAGTTCCCGAAGAGGAACCGGAAGAAGAGTCGGAACCGGAAGAAGAATCAGAACCGGAAGAAGAATCGGAACCGGAAGAAGAAATAGAACTGGTGGGGGAAATAATAAAACGGTTAAGTAAAAGAGAATCCTCAACCAACCGACCAAGGTTAATTATGGTCAATGGTGTTTCCACCAAGGAAGCAAAATATTGGGAGGATTACCAATTCTCCGATGAATCGGATTCTGACGAGAATTCCGATGATGTTATAGAAATTACCCCAACTGAATTTAAAAATGCAAAAGAAAATAATAAGGGAAAGGGCATAAAAATAGAGAAATCTAATTCCAACCCCGATGAACTTTATATGTATCGTCAACCCCCGAAGTCCTTAAGTTGTAACAATGACCCGGGAACCTCTAAACCACCAGGTTTTTCTAAACCAATGTGGACAACGACGGCTCGTATTAGGGGAACATCATATATCCCTAGAAACTTGGCAAAACGAACCAAAACCGAACAAGAAGAAACGAGCGAGTCGGAATAAGATAGTTATATTCGTGTGGTGTAATATATGTAATATAGTGTGCTTATGCTTTATGATATATGTAAAAATTGCTTGTATTAATAAGTATTTTTTTTATGAATCTAACTCTTGTCTATTTTACAGTATAAAAACACAAAATGGATAGACAACCCAATATTTTAAGAGACCTACCCGGAGACATGATTGATGAAATCTTGTCTAGAGTCGGTCAGAATTCCTCGGCACAACTATTTAAGGCGAGATCAGTTTGTAAGACATTCGAAGAACGTTCCAAGAATGCCTTGGTTTATAAAAGGCTTTCGTTCGGAAGATGGGGGATATCACATTGGGAAATCCATAAGTTACGATGTGTTTACTTTGACGCATATATTGCGGGGAACCCAAATGCTATTTTACGCAACGGGTTAAGAAATTATTTTGACTCAGTATATCCGAATATAGGACTTCGTGATTTAGAAAAAGCAGCTAACATGCAACATAAAGAAGCATGTTATGCTTACGGGTTAGTAATGTTCGCTTCTCACCAAAGTGAGAACAAGAACATCGGGCTACAACTATTAAACAAAACGTTCCCACAAGTAACGGAGTCGGTAATTGGGATAAGAAATGAGGTTTTTAGGTTATTACGAGACTGTTGGTCATTACGTAACCCTCGTCCCTTTGACGACGTTACAACACGCTGTCTTATCAACGGCCATAACGGTTATGTTCCACAAGACCAAGGATGGGAAGTAGTCCTAGTAAAACCAGAATGCATGACTTGTTTCTGGACATATGAATTACGTGTCTTTATTACCTTTGCTGAACGACTTGTGTACTAGCTAGAATTATCTTCACAACTATCTTGTATCAAAGTTATCGTGTGCTATATTTCATGCTTTATGTAAAATAAGCGGTATTGTAAGTTTGTAAAATATTGTATAAAAGTTTGAACTTGAAATATTATTACAATCAGTTTTTCATATAGAATTGTAGTAGTTGAATTGTATATTAGCTACTAAGTATGAACTTAACGGGTAGGTACTACCCGAATTTAAAATTATAAAATGCTAATATGAAGAAAAAGCTTTTATAAATGAGTTCATATTATGCTACGAAATACTATTAACTACTCTTAATATTCTGTATGATTAACTTGTTCCATTTGACTATTTTGAAGGAAATGGCACCGACTACTCGACACACCGTGAATATGAATGAAGAGGAATTCCGTACTTTTCTAGCTTCAAACATAGCCGCGGTACAGGCTGCGCTACATACCAACAATAACCTTGGATCTGGCAGTACAGGAAATCGTGTAGGATGCACCTACAAAGAATTCACTGCCTGCAAACCTTTGGAATTTGATGGAACCGAAGGACCGATCGGATTGAAACGGTGGACCGAGAAGGTCGAATCGGTGTTTGCCATAAGTAAGTGTACTGAAGAGGACAAAGTGAAGTACGCTACGCATACCTTCACAGGTTCTGCGTTAACATGGTGGAATACCTATCTAGAGCAAGTGGGACAAGATGATGCGTACGCACTACCGTGGTCAGCATTCAAGCACTTGATGAACGAGAAGTACCGTCCCAGAACCGAGGTCAATAAGCTCAAGACAGAACTTAGAGGGTTACGAACCCAAGGATTTGATATTACCACGTATGAAAGACGATTCACAGAATTGTGCCTATTGTGTCCGGGAGCATTCGAAGATGAGGAAGAGAAGATCGACGCGTTTGTGAAAGGATTACCGGAAAGAATCCAAGAAGATATAAGTTCACACGAGCCCGCCTCCATACAACAGGCATGTAGAATGGCTCACAAACTAGTGAACCAGATTGAAGAAAGAATTAAAGAACAGACTGCTGAAGAGGCCAACGTGAAACAAGTCAAAAGAAAGTGGGAGGAAAACGGTGATAAGAATCACCAATACAACAACAACAGCAATTACAACAATAATCGCAACAATTATCCCAACAATCGCAACATCAATCGCGACTACAACAAACGGCCCAACAACAACAACAACAACAACAACAACAGCAACTACAACAATCATCCCAACAACAATAATAACCGCAACAACAACAACAATCAGAAGCAGCTATGCCAAAGGTGTGAAAAGTATCACTCGGGGTTCTGCACCAAATTTTGCAACAAGTGTAAAAGAAATGGTCATAGCGCGGCAAAGTGTGAGGTCTACGGACCAGGGGTTAATAGAACGAAAGGAACAAATGGTGTCGGAACGAGTAATGGCGGAGCAAGTAGTGTCGGAGCAAGTTATGCCAATGTAGTTTGTTATAAATGTGGAAAACCGGGCCACATTATTAGAAATTGCCCGAACCAGGAGAACACGAATGGACAAGGCCGCGGAAGAGTTTTCAATATTAATGCGGCAGAGGCACATGAAGACCCGGAGCTTGTTACGGGTACATTTCTTATTGACAATAAATCTGCTTACGTTTTATTTGATTCGGGTGCGGATAGAAGCTATATGAGTAGAGATTTTTGTGCTAAATTAAGTTGTCCATTGACGCCTTTGGATAGTAAATTTTTACTCGAATTAGCAAATGGTAAATTAATTTCAGCAGATAATATATGTCGGAATCGAGAAATTAAACTGGTTAGCGAAACATTTAAGATTGATTTGATACCAGTAGAGTTAGGGAGTTTTGATGTGATAATCGGTATGGACTGGTTGAAAGAAGTGAAAGCAGAGATCGTTTGTTACAAAAATGCAATTCGCATTATACGAGAAAAAGGAAAACCCTTAATGGTGTACGGAGAAAAGGGCAACACGAAGCTACATCTTATTAGTAATTTGAAGGCACAAAAACTAATAAGAAAAGGTTGCTATGCTGTTCTAGCACACGTCGAGAAAGTACAAACTGAAGAAAAGAGCATCAATGATGTTCCCATTGTGAAAGAATTTCCCGATGTATTTCTGAAAGAATTACCGGGATTACCCCCACATCGATCCGTTGAATTTCAAATAGATCTTGTACCAGGAGATGCACCAATAGCTCGTGCTCCTTACAGACTCGCACCCAGCGAGATGAAAGAACTGCAAAGCCAATTACAAGAACTTTTAGAGCGTGGTTTCATTCGACTAAGCACATCACCGTGGGGAGCTCCTGTTTTGTTTGTCAAGAAGAAAGATGGTACATTCAGGTTGTGTATCGACTACCGAGAGTTGAACAAACTTACCATCAAGAACCGCTACCCACTACCGAGAATCGACGACTTATTTGATCAACTACAAGGCTCGTCTGTTTATTCAAAGATTGACTTACGTTCCGGGTATCATCAAATGCGGGTGAAAGAAGATGATATTCCAAAGACTGCTTTCAGAACACGTTACGGTCATTACGAGTTTATGGTCATGCCGTTTGGTTTAACTAATGCACCAGCTGTGTTCATGGACCTTATGAACCGAGTGTGTGGACCATACCTTGACAAGTTTGTCATTGTTTTCATTGATGACATACTTATTTACTCAAAGAATGACCAAGAACAAGGTGAACATTTGAGAAAGGTGTTAGAAGTATTGAGGAAGGAAGAATTGTACGCTAAGTTTTCAAAGTGTGCATTTTGGTTGGAAGAAGTTCAATTCCTCGGTCACATAGTGAACAAAGAAGGTATTAAGGTGGATCCGGCAAAGATAGAAACTGTTGAAAAGTGGGAAACCCCGAAAACTCCGAAACACATACGCCAGTTTTTAGGACTAGCTGGTTACTACAGAAGGTTCATCCAAGACTTTTCCAGAATAGCAAAACCCTTGACTGCATTAACGCTTAAAGGGAAGAAATTTGAATGGAATGATGAACAAGAGAAAGCGTTTCAGTTATTGAAGAAAAAGCTAACTACGGCACCTATATTGTCATTGCCTGAAGGTAATGATGATTTTGTGATTTATTGTGACGCATCAAAGCAAGGTCTCGGTTGTGTATTAATGCAACGAACGAAGGTGATTGCTTATGCGTCTAGACAATTGAAGATTCATGAACAAAATTATACGACGCATGATTTGGAATTAGGCGCAGTTGTTTTTGCATTAAAGACTTGGAGGCACTACTTATATGGGGTCAAAAGTATTATATATACCGACCACAAAAGTCTTCAACACATATTTAATCAGAAACAACTAAATATGAGGCAGCGTAGGTGGATTGAATTATTGAATGATTACGACTTTGAGATTCGTTACCACCCGGGGAAGGCAAATGTGGTAGCCGATGCCTTGAGCAGGAAGGACAAAGAACCCATTCGAGTAAAATCTATGAATATAATGATTCATAATAACCTTACTACTCAAATAAAGGAGGCGCAACAAGGAGTTTTAAAAGAGGTAAATTTAAAGGATGAAATACCCAAAGGATCGGAGAAGCATCTTAACATTCAGGAAGACGGAACCCGGTATAGGGCTGAAAGGATTTGGGTACCAAAATTTGGAGATATGAGAGAAATGGTACTTAGAGAAGCTCATAAAACCAGATACTCAATACATCCTGGAACGGGGAAGATGTACAAGGATCTCAAGAAACATTTTTGGTGGCCGGGTATGAAAGCCGATGTTGCTAAATACGTAGGAGAATGTTTGACGTGTTCTAAGGTCAAAGCTGAGCATCAGAAACCATCAGGTCTACTTCAACAACCCGAAATCCCGGAATGGAAATGGGAAAACATTACCATGGATTTCATCACTAAATTGCCAAGGACTGCAAGTGGTTTTGATACTATTTGGGTAATAGTTGATCGTCTCACCAAATCAGCACACTTCCTACCAATAAGAGAAGATGACAAGATGGAGAAGTTAGCACGACTGTATTTGAAGGAAGTCGTCTCCAGACATGGAATACCAATCTCTATTATCTCTGATAGGGATGGCAGATTTATTTCAAGATTCTGGCAGACATTACAGCAAGCATTAGGAACTCGTCTAGACATGAGTACTGCCTATCATCCACAAACTGATGGGCAGAGCGAAAGGACGATACAAACGCTTGAAGACATGCTACGAGCATGTGTTATTGATTTCGGAAACAGTTGGGATCGACATCTACCATTAGCAGAATTTTCCTACAACAACAGCTACCATTCAAGCATTGAGATGGCGCCGTTTGAAGCACTTTATGGTAGAAAGTGTAGGTCTCCGATTTGTTGGAGTGAAGTGGGGGATAGACAGATTACGGGTCCGGAGATTATACAAGAAACTACCGAGAAGATCATCCAAATTCAACAACGGTTGAAAATCGCCCAAAGTCGACAAAAGAGCTACGCTGACATTAAAAGAAAAGATATAGAATTTGAAATTGGAGAGATGGTCATGCTTAAAGTTGCACCTTGGAAAGGCGTTGTTCGATTTGGTAAACGAGGGAAATTAAATCCAAGGTATATTGGACCATTCAAGATTATTGATCGTGTCGGACCAGTAGCTTACCGACTTGAATTACCTCAACAACTCGCGACTGTACATAACACTTTCCACGTCTCGAATTTGAAGAAATGTTTTGCTAAAGAAGATCTCACTATTCCGTTAGATGAAATCCAAATCAACGAAAAACTTCAATTCATCGAAGAACCCGTCGAAATAATGGATCGTGAGGTTAAAAGACTTAAGCAAAACAAGATACCAATTATTAAGGTTCGATGGAATGCTCGTAGAGGACCCGAGTTCACCTGGGAGCGTGAAGATCAGATGAAGAAGAAATACCCGCATCTATTTCCAGATGATTCGTCAACACCTTCAACAGCTTAAAATTTCGGGACGAAATTTATTTAACGGGTAGGTACTGTAGTGACCCGAACTTTTCCATGTTTATATATATTAATTGAGATTTATATTTACATGATTAAATATTTCCAACATGTTAAGCAATCAAACTTGTTAAGACTTGATTAATTGAAATATGTTTCATATAGACAATTGACCACCCAAGTTGACCGGCGATTCACGAACGTTAAAACTTGTAAAAACGACATGATGATATATATATGGATATACATATGGTTAACATGAGATTATGATAAGTAAGTATCTCCATAAGTATATTAACAATGAGTTATATACATATAAACAAGACTACTAACTTAAGGATTTCGAAACGAGACATATATGTAAAGATTATCGTTGTAACGACATTTAAATGTATATATATCATATTAAGATATATTAATATATCATAATATCATGATAATATAATAATTTAACATCTCATTAGATATAATAAACAATGGGTTAACAATATTAATTGAGATCGTTAACTTAAAGGTTTCAAAACAACACTTACATGTAACGACTAACGATGACTTAACGACTCCGTTAAAATGTATATACATGTAGTGTATTTAGATGTATTAAAATACTTTTGGAAGACTTCAAGACATATATCAAAACACTCATACTTAACGAAAATGGTTACAGTTACTTTCCCATTCTTTTCTTTCATCAAGAATTCTAGTCGTATTCTTACCCGTATTATACACAGCTTCAAAACGTACTTACTATGGGTATATACCAATAGGAACTAGCATGGGATTCCACTCTTGATTATGTCATGTATGACTAATCAATTTTAACTTCTACCATGAGCTAGTCAACTAACTAGAACTCCTTTTAACCCCACTCACCACTCACCAATTAACACTCATCATTCACTCCATTTCACTTCCAAATCTCTTTCTAATTCTCTCTCAACACACCCACACTATTATGAACGTATTTTTCCAGTAGTTAATCATCATCTTCATCAAAAATCACTTCAAGAATCAAGCTATAATCATCATAGGAAGAACACTTCAAGAATACTTCAAAAATCCCTTCAAGTTTACTAATTTACTTCCAAGCTTTCTAATCCATTCCAAGTAATCATATAAGATCAAGAAACCTTTGTTATATACAGTAGGTTATCTTTCTTATTCAAGGTAATATTCATATTCAAACTTTGATTCAATTTCTATAACTATAAACTATCTTAATTCGAGCAAAAATCTTACTTGAACTTGTTTTTGTGTCATGATCCTACTTCAAGAACTTTCAAGCCATCCAAGATCCTTTGAAGCTAGATCATTTCTTGTCACTTCCAGTAGGTTTACCTACTAAACTTGAGGTAGTAATGATGTTCATAACATCATTCGATTCATATATATAAAACTATCTTATTCGAAGGTTTAAACTCGTAATCACTAGAACATAGTTTAGTTAATTCTAAACTTGTTCGCAAACAAAAGTTAATCCTTCTAACTTGACTTTTAAAATTAACTAAACACATGTTCTATATCTATATGATATGCTAACTTAATGATTTAAAACCTGGAAACACGAAAAACACCGTAAAACCGGATTTACGCCGTCGTAGTAACACCGCGGGCTGTTTTGGGTTAGTTAATTAAAAACTATGATAAACTTTGATTTAAAAGTTGTTATTCTGAGAAAATGATTTTTATTATGAACATGAAACTATATCCAAAAATTATGGTTAAACTCAAAGTGGAAGTATGTTTTCTAAAATGGTCATCTAGACGTCGTTCTTTCGACTGAAATGACTACCTTTACAAAAAACGACTTGTAACTTATTTTTCCGACTATAAACCTATACTTTTTCTGTTTAGATTCATAAAATACAGTTCAATATGAAACCATAGCAATTTGATTCATTCAAAACGGATTTAAAATGAAGAAGTTATGGGTAAAACAAGATTGGATAATTTTTCTCATTTTAGCTACGTGAAAATTGGTAACAAATCTATTCCAACCATAACTTAATCAACTTGTATTGTATATTATGTAATCTTGAGATACCATAGACACGTATACAATGTTTCGACCTATCATGTCGACACATCTATATATATTTCGGAACAACCATAGACACTCTATATGTGAATGTTGGAGTTAGCTATACAGGGTTGAGGTTGATTCCAAAATATATATAGTTTGAGTTGTGATCAATACTGAGATACGTATACACTGGGTCGTGGATTGATTCAAGATAATATTTATTGATTTATTTCTGTACATCTAACTGTGGACAACTAGTTGTAGGTTACTAACGAGGACAGCTGACTTAATAAACTTAAAACATCAAAATATATTAAAAGTGTTGTAAATATATTTTGAACATACTTTAATATATATGTATATATTGTTATAGGTTCGTGAATCAACCAGTGGCCAAGTCTTACTTCCCGACGAAGTAAAAATCTGTGAAAGTGAGTTATAGTCCCATTTTTAAAATCTAATATTTTTGGGATGAGAATACATGCACGTTTTATAAATGATTTACAAAATAGACACAAGTACGTGAAACTACATTCTATGGTTGAATTATCGAAATCGAATATGCCCCTTTTTATTAAGTCTGGTAATCTAAGAATTAGGGAACAGACACCCTAATTGACGCGAATCCTAAAGATAGATCTATTGGGCCTAACAAACCCCATCCAAAGTACCGGATGCTTTAGTACTTCGAAATTTATATCATATCCGAAGGGTGTCCCGGAATGATGGGGATATTCTTATATATGCATCTTGTTAATGTCCGTTACCAGGTGTTCACCATATGAAAGATTTTTATCTCTATGTATGGGATGTGTATTGAAATATGAAATCTTGTGGTCTATTATTATGATTTGATATATATAGGTTAAACCTATAACTCACCAACATTTTTGTTGACGTTTTAAACATGTTTATTCTCAGGTGATTATTAAGAGCTTCCGCTGTCGCATACTTAAATAAGGACGAGATTTGGAGTCCATGCTTGTATGATGTTGTGTAAAAACTGCATTCAAGAAACTTATTTTGTTGTACATATTTGTATTGTAAACCATTATGTAATGGTCGTGTGTAAACAGGATATTTTAGATTATCATTATTTGATAATCTACGTAAAGCTTTTTAAACCTTTATTGATGAAATAAAGGTTATGGTTTGTTTTAAAATGAATGCAGTCTTTGAAAAACGTCTCATATAGAGGTCAAAACCTCGCAACGAAATCAATTAATATGGAACATTTTTAATTAATAAGAACGGGACATTTCAAGAAAGCTGCTGTGCAGCGAACATAAACACACAAAAAATAATGATTTTCGATTTTGAATACGTTATTGATAAAGATTATAACACGAAATAGTTTGCTAAACATATATAGAAACTAATGGAATCGTTAATTTACCTTAAAACATAACAGGGAATTCGAATTTGGTTGAAGAACAAACGTTGACTTTTTTTTTATTCGAACCTTTGACTCAAGAATTTGAATTCAATAAAATAAATTAGAATATGAAACTTTACAGGTAGTTCAAGTAAAGTAATCTTAACACTTATGCGTTTATAGTTTTTGAAATGGTTTCGAAATCGAGTTTTTGAATTAAATGAACCAAAACAGAGCTGTCGACCTCTTTTTTTATTTTTTTATTCTTGATTTAATTTATGAATTTCCGTAGTGGGTTGTTGTGACTGATAATGAAGATTAAAGACTGAATGATTGTGAGGAAAACAGGTTGCACTCGTTTGTTTTGTAGATAAATGGTATCGACAGGAATGATAAAGTAGGAGAAGAATACAAACAATAAAAACAAAAACAAAATGTTAAGCAGATTTTGATGTTAAGCTGAATTTGTATGTATTCACAACAGGATTCGACATATAACCCATCAGATGCAGGAAAAAAAATTTCAATGGTGATGTTAATCAATTCCACGTTATAATTACAGTTATATTATATTTATTGATAATAATAATTATAAATTTATTAATAATAATAATACTATTAATATTAATAATAATAATAAGAAATAATAATAATAATACTGATAATAATAGTTATAAAGATGTATTATTTATGATAATAATAATAATTTTGTATTCTTTATAATAATAATGATAATTATAAAAATATAATAATTCTAAAATAACAATAATAATAATGTAACAAATTACATGTATCAATTTTATATCTATGTATTATCATTTTAATAATATTAATAATACTGATATTAATACTAATATTAATATTTATATTTTAATGAAAGTAAATATAATAATTATATTTTAACTTGTAATTACATATATTAATATTACTTTTTATTAGTTATGTAATATCATTATATATATATATAATAGCATACATTGAATATTTAATATTTATATATATAATAGTATTCATACAATCAGTAATTTTGTACCTCAATCATATATATTTATATGTATATATATGTATATGTATATATATATATATATATATATATATACATATTTATTTACAAACAATTGTTCGTGAATCATCGGGCACAGTCAGAGGATAATTGGTTATATGAGCATAGTTCCAAAATTTTCGAGACTCACCATTACAGACTTTGCTTATCGTGTCGAAACCATATAAGATTAAAGTTTAAGTTTGGTCGGAAATTTCCGGGTCGTCACATAAATGAGACGCTGAAGGAGACGAAAATACCAAGTTTTTTCATGGGATCTTGAAACAAAGAAGATACAATCAAATGGTGCAGGGTATTACAGTAAATTGGAAATTGGATCACTGATCCCACGGTCATTAAGGCTGAATTTTTAGAGTTCTATAGGTCTAAATTTGCGCATGATCAGTTGGTTTGGTCTCCACCAAGATTTATACTACAATTGATATTAATGAAGATAAGGCCTCGACGATTGAAGTAATGGTGACAGACTTTGAGATTCGGGATGCGGTTTGGGATTGTGGGAAAGCTTCGGGCCCTAACGATTTTAATCTTGCTTTCATCAAAAAATTCTGGAATATATTGAAAACATATTATGTGAGGCGATTTTTGTTGCTTTTCATGATTAAAGGATGCCAAAGGGATCTTCATCGGTATGTATAACGCTGATACCGAAAGTATCCAACCCTACTTTCATTAAAGATTGCATGTCGATTTCTTTGGTTGGTGTTGTTTATAAAGTTATATCGAAGGTGTTAACCAACAGATTAATCAAAGTGCTTGACAATGTAATATCAAAGGAGCAATCAACTTTTATTTCAAGTAGGCAAATCTTGGATAGACCATTGATTTTAAATGAAGTTATCAATTAGTATAAGAAGAATAAACAACTGCTGATTTTTAAAGTTGATTTAGAAAAGGAATATGACTCCGTTAGTTGGAACTTCTTGGATTTTATGCTAGAAAAGTTGGGTTTTGGTATGGTGTGGCGGTCGAGGATCAAGATATGCCTTCACTCCGCACATACATCGATATTAATTAACAGAAGCCCAACAAACAAATTCGAGATTCAAAGAGGATTGGCAAAGTGACATGTTGACCTCTTTTTTGTTTTTAATAGTTATGGAAGGATTACATTTATTGATTCAACAAAGTGTATCAGCTAGTAGAATTGACGGGGCTGATATCGGTCATACTCCGGTTAATATTTCTCATTTGTTTTGCGCGGACGATGCTATTTTTCTGTCAAAATGGAGCATATCGAATATGGATTCATTGCTTCAAGTTTTAAATGAATTTCATGGTTTATCAGGTTTACGTATTAATATGTCAAAGTCATGAATTTTTGGCATGGAAGTTACTGATCCTGAGCTAGATCTAATGTTGAGGCAATCAGGTTGTAGTAAGGGCTCATTGTCTTTTGACTATTTGGGTTTGAAGGTAGGCGGTTCTATGACCCGTGTTTTAAATTAGGATGATTTGGTGAGTTGTTATTCGAAAAAACTTTCAACATGGAAGGTGAATTTACTGTCAATCGGAGGACGTTTAACACTTATAAAGGCGGTATTTGGGAGTTTAGGCATTTATCAATTTTCTCTTTATAAATGTCCCGAAACGGTCATTGATAAATTTGAGAGTCTTTGTGCTAGATTTTTTTGGGGAGTTTCCGATAACGAATCAAAGATACATTGGATTCGGTGGGAACAAATGACGGCCTCCCGTGAATGTGGTGGTTTAGATATTGATAGCCTCCGAACATTTAATTCTGCGTTGCTTTTCAAGTGGATTTGGAGATTTTACACATGTCCGGATGCAATGTGGGTCTCGGTTATCTGAGCAATTTAAAGCGCAATAATGACAATTTAAAGCGCAATAACGACAGTCCATATTTGTACCAAATCTCGATATGCGTACTGCAATACCGAGACAGTATTTAATATATATATATATATATATATATATATATATATATATATATATAGCGAAACGATGTATTGCTACAAAACATTTCTTACCGTGATATGCGGGTCATTTTCCCTCCTCTTTTTCCCTTCCTTTGCCTCCATTTAATTTTTTTTACAATTTAACTGACCATCAAACGACAAAGACCGCTTCCTTCGATTAACCGATTAAAACCACCCTGCAGCGAAGCGCGGATCTTTTTTTCTCCTTTTAACCAATTTCCCTTTTACTTTTAGTTTTACTCATATGTACAGTTATTATTTTTAAATATTTGTTCTACACTAGGTGTCTAGGTTATAGATTCACTTGAATAGAATTCCATATTGTCGTAAACATTACACCCTAACCTCATCATCGGATTTTATTAAATGCTAAAATGTTCGTATCCTAACTTCAGGATATACATAATAATAATTATATATATAGATAATAGATAATTAATATCGAAGGCGTATAACCAAAGAACATAACTAAATCACAATCACAAACATGAATTTTGGGCTTAACATTGGCATATATGGGCTTAGCTATTAGGCCCATATATATTAACGCACATGAATTCAAGTAGTAAAAAAAACACCACCTTTCAAATTTCAACATTATCAATGAAAGTTAACATTCATAAATCAGATTACATGTAATCTGGTCTATAAGAAACACAACTGAACTTTAACATCTTCAATAGGCAACTTATCTTTTGGGAAATCACATGTTTTACCGCTTTGAACAGGCAAAGCCGCACACGGCTGAGGTGTCACGTCACTCGATACCCCCTCGATATTAGTACAATTCCACGTAAGCTTCTTGGCATTTTCCACCATCCCAATTGTCACATTCGATATACAAATCCCCGTAAATGGATCACCCGCAATTCCCTCCAATCTACCAGCCATGGTGACGTTTTCCGCCACCATGTCTTTATAGTTAATGTTTTGAATAAGAGGTATTGCATTAGGGTCCCACTTGTCATCAGGGTGGGACCCGTAATTACCTGTCATCCAAAACGCCCACTTCATAGTTTTCATTGTAAACCCTTTAACATATATGTCTTTCACGAACCCACCCCTCCCAATACCTGTTTTAATCCGGACTCCTGATTCGGAATTAATGGCTACGATATCTTCAGCTCGGACGTCTCGAATACCACCAGACATTTCGCTTCCTAAAGCGATAACTGCACTTGTTGGTGAAATACACGTTAGTCGTCTAATCACGAGTTGTTCGGTTGGCATCCCGAAAGCAATCCCGTACTCGTCCCAACCACTCTTAACCGCCACACAATCGTCCCCGGAGACTATGTAACAGTCCTCAATTCGTGTGTTTGTACAAGAATCTGAAAAAAAAAAAAAAAAAAAATGGAGAATAACTAAAGTCAAACAGATTAGATTTGACTTTTCAAATAACAAATTTCACTGAAATATCTCTAAAGATAAAACATGGATAATTACTCTAAATCTTAGTCACAAAAGTCTACAAACACAAAACTCGCTAGTTTTGTTGCAAAATTTTTGAAGTTTTATTTTGGAAGGAAGGTAGTTTTGACCGTAAAAGTCAAAGTCCTGTTCGTTCACAGTGGTTCGTGTTTGACTTTTAAAATAAACAAAATCACACAGCTGAACCCTGTCATTTGTATGAAATTGCAATTTCAGAGTCCTGAACTTTTTTTTGGAACTCCAAGTCCTTATGGTTTCATTTTTTTCACAGCTCTTCTTTGTGATTTGTATAAATTTGCATTCCGAGTCCCGGTCGTTTTTTTGGCACTCTGACTGCCTAATATAAATGAAGAGAGGGATGAGCCGCGCAAAATATAAAACCAAGAGGACTCGGAGTGCCAAAAAAAGTTCGAGGCTGTTATAATTCAGTAGGCTTATAACTACCTTTAGTGGTTTGATTCTTGATGTTATAATTCAGTAGGCTTATAACTACCTTTAGTGGTTTGATTCTTGATGTTATAATTCAGTAGGCTTATAACTACCTTTAGTGATTTGATTCTTGATTTAGAATACTAATAATGAAGTGTAAGAACAAAGATGATAATGGAGAGAAAGAAAGAAACACTTTGTAAGTGTGAGAAATGGTGCAAGTTTAATGCTTGCATTCATGAGTATTTATAGCCTAAAATCTCAATATAAAAATACATACTTTGTGTACCAAAATTGACTATATGTATACACCAAAATTGACTATCCATATCTATATTATTATTATTATTATAACACTCCCCCTTGGATAGCAATTTTATTTTGTTGAAGATCAACTATAAATTACTGCCTCGTTAAAAACCTTGCTAAAGAAAACCCAGTGGGAAAAAACTTTAGCTAAGGGAAAAAGAGTGCAGCATGGAGTTGACTCCCCCTCAAGTAGACATCGCTTCATCTGTTACATCTTTTGAACATGTCTCATGCCAATGTTATGAACGTGTGTTCTGAAAATAGCAGTTGGAAGTGCTTTCGTGAAAAGATCAGCAGAGTTTTTGCTAGATTGCACATATCTCATTTCAATCTGGTTGTCCTTAATGAGATTTTGAGTGTATGAGAAGAATCTAGGTGGTATGTGTTTTGTTCGGTCACTTTTGATATACCCTTCTTTCATCTGTGCTATGCAAGCTGCATTATCTTCATAGATAGTTGTTGGACTTTTATCGCGTTCTAGTCCACAAGAATCAGTAATGAGTTGTGTCATTGATCTCAACCAAAAACATTCTCGAGTAGCTTCATGTAATGCAATCACTTCGGCATGATTTGACGATGTAGCAACAAGTGTTTGTTTTTGAGAACGCCATGATATTGCAGTACCTCCATTTAGGAATACATATCCAGTTTGAGATTTAGCTTTATGTGGATCAGATAAATAACCTGCATCTGCATAACCAACCAAATCTTGTTTTGATTCGTTAGAATAAAATAATCCTAAATCAGTAGTTCCTCGAAGGTATCGAAATATGTGTTTGATCCCATTCCAGTGTCTTTTGGTAGGAGCAGAGCTGAACCTTGCCAACAAATTAACTGCAAAAGAAATGTCAGGTCTTGTACAATTTGTAAGATACATAAGAGCTCCAATTGCACTAAGATATGGTACTTCTGGTCCAAGAATGTCTTCTTGATCTTCACATGGACGAAATGGATCAGCTTCAACATTGAGTGATCTAACAACCATAGGAGTACTTAATGGTTTTGCCTTGTCCATATTGAAACGTTTCAAAATCTTTTCAGTATATGTTGTTTGATGTACAAGTAAACCATTAGGCATATGCTCAATTTGTAAACCAAGGCAATACTTGGTTTTTCCGAGATCTTTCATTTCAAATTCTTTCTTTAGAAGTTGAATGGCTTCATGGATCTCTTTATTTGTACCTATGATGTTAAGATCATCAACATAAACAGCTATGATCACATATCCGGATGTTGTTTTCTTAATGAAAACACAAGGGCAAGTAAGATTATTTGTATACCCTTTGCTTATCAAGTAATCACTTAATCGGTTATACCACATACGTCCCGATTGTTTTAACCCATATAAAGATCTTTGTAATTTAATCGAATACATTTCTTTGGGTTTTGCATTTGATGCTTCTGGTACCTTAAATCCTTCAGGTATCTTCATATATATATCACTATCAAGTGATCCATATAGATAAGCAGTCACAACATCCATGAGATGCATTTCTAAATTTTTAGAAACTGCCAGACTGATTAAGTACCTAAAAGTAATTGCATCCATAACAGGAGAATAAGTTTCTTCATAATCAATTCCCGGTCTTTGAGAAAAACCTTGAGCTACAAGTCTAGCTTTATACCTTGTAACTTCATTTTTCTCATTTCTTTTTCGGACAAAAATCCATCTGTATCCTACAGGTTTCACATCTTTAGGAGTGAGAATGATGGATCCGAAAACTTTTCTTTTATTGAGTGATTCTAATTCAGCTCGTATTGCTTCTTTCCATTGAGCCCAATCATGTCTATTTTGACATTCAACCATAGATGTTGGTTCTGGATCATCATCATTATTCATGATGTCATATGCAACATTAAATGAAAATTTCTCATCAAGATTTTTCATTTCATTTCGGTTCCATAATATTTTTGAATATGCATAATTGATTGCAATTTCTGTATTGACATCATCAATCTCCTCTGCAGTAGGAGTACTGATTTGTGGTTCTTCTTGAACACTTTCTTTTACTTCATTATTAGCTGATTTTCTTTTTCGAGGATTTTTATCCTTTGAACCGATTGGTCTTCCACGTTTCTGACGTGGCAAAGATTCATGAGTGACGTTATTGCCAGCTTTTGGAATTTCAATTCGAGCTGGAGTATTTACTGCTGGTATATATGATTTTGTCACCGTTTTTGTATCTGTAAATGCATCAGGCAATTGATTTGCAAGTTCTTGTATATGCATTATCTTTTGAACTTCTGTCTCGCATTCTTTTGTGCGAGGATCAAGATACTTTAATTGAGGTTCACACCATGAAACATCATTTTCTTTATTTTTCATTTCTCCCCCTAATCTAGGGAACAATGTTTCATTAAAATGACAATCAGCAAAACGTGCTGTAAAAACGTCACCTGTCATAGGTTCAATATACCTTAATATTGAAGATGTTTCATATCCAACATATATTCCCAACCTCCTTTGAGGACCCATTTTTGTACGTTGTGGTGTCGCAATTGGAACATACACTGCACAACCAAATGTTCTAAGATGGGAAATATTTGGCTCTTGACCAAAAGCAAGTTGTAGGGGGGAATATTTATGACTTGCACTTGGTCTGATGCGAATCAATGCAGCAGCATGTAAAATTGCATGACCCCATATAGATACAGGGAGTTTTGTTCTCATTATCAATGGTCTAGCGATTAATTGTAAACGTTTAATCAATGACTCGGCTAAACCATTTTGTGTATGCACATGAGCAACAGAATGTTCAACAACAATTCCTATAGACATGCAATAGTCATTAAATGCTTGAGATGTAAATTCACCAGCATTATCAAGTCTCACCCTTTTAATGGTGTAATCAGGAAAATGAGCTCTCAATTTAATAATTTGGGCAAGAAATTTTGCAAATGCCACATTACGGCTTGATAACAGACAAACATGAGACCATCTGCTAGATGCGTCTATTAGAACCATGAAATATCTAAATGGTCCACATGGTGGATGAATTGGTCCACATATATCACCTTGAATTCTTTCAAGAAACATTGGTGATTCTTTCTCAACCTTAAGTGGTGAGGGTCTAGTTATCAATTTTCCAAGAGAGCAAGATGTACATGGAACCATTGTATCATGATGGATTTTTCTATCATTTAGTGGATGTCCATGAGTACATTCAATAATCCTTTTCATCATTGTTGATCCTGGATGGCCTAATCTGTTATGCCATAAACTGAATACACCAGGATCAATATATTTTTCGTTAACTACCATATGTATTTCTGGTACATTTATATGTGTATAATGTAATCCAGAACTAAGTCTTGGCAGTTTTTCAACCACATGACTCTTGTCAGTGATACTTAAATATTTCTCATTTTCTGTTGTCACTGACTGATAATCATACCCGTTAAGGTATATGTCGGAGAAACTCAATAAATTTCTGCTTGACTTGGGAGAAAATAAGGCATCATTTATTAAAAATTTTGTACCATTTGGTAGTATGAAATTTGCCTTTCCTATCCCTTTTATCAAGTTAGCAGGTCCTGATATTGTATGTATAGTTCCTTCCGTTGGTTTTAGATCAATAAAATATTTCTCGGATTTAAGTATAGTGTGTGTAGTTCCACTGTCTGCTATACAGAGATCTCCACCACTTGATTGATGTTGTATTCCAGCAAAATTCATATTGAACTTCATATATAAGAAATAAATAGTGAGTACATTAATATTACACAATATTTTAAACGCAAATAGATAGTACTGAAACATTTAGCAAACATAATGACAAAGACAGACGATATTAAATCGTTTATTTTTCAAAAGACACACAACTTAAACATTCAAGAAATCTTCATATAAATCAGATGGTTTCTCAGTGACTGTTGGATCAATATTATCCACAAAATTTACTTCCTTTTCTTTACCTTTCAGCGAATCCTGATACATCTTAATAAGATGTTTAGATGTTCGGCAAGTATTAGCCCAGTGGCCCATTCTACCACATCTGTAGCAAGATTCTTCAGAATTTTTAGAAGAATTTTCTTCAACATCTTGTTTAATGGGCTTGTTTTGTGGTTGATATTTATATTTTCGTGGATTACTATTTCTTTGACCACCACGGCCACGACCACGACCACGTCCACGCCCATTACCATTACCATAAGGATGGTTTCTACCATAGTTATGGCTTTTGGCATGATGATGGTGATGGTTATTATAACCACGACCTTGCCCGCGTCCTTGTCCCTGTTTATAATTATTTGCAGTATTTGCTTCAGGGATTGCAAGTGTACCAGTAGGACGGGATTGCTGATTTTTCATTAATAGCTCATCATTTTGCTCTGCAACTAAGAGATATGAATTAAGTTCAGGATATGTTTTGAACTTTAGCATTCTCAAATTTCTTTGCACTGTGATGTTTGCAGCATTCATTGTGGAGAAAGTTTTCTCCATCATGTCTGCATCACTAATTTCATGTCCACAGAATTTAAGTTGTGAACATGTATTATACAGAGCTGAGCTGTATTCATTTACTTTCTTAAAGTCTTGGAACCTTAATGTTCTCCATTGTTCCATTGCAGCTGGAAGTAAAATTTCTCTTTGATTATTGAATCTGCTTTTGAGACCTTCCCATAAAACATGGGGATCTTCTACAGTCACATAATTATTTTGTAAGCATTCATCAATATGTTGATGAATAAAGCAACATGCCGTAGCTTGTTCTTTTTCAGAACAAGTGTTGTTTTCATTTATGGTTTCAAGAATGCCCATTGATTTAAGATGCATTTTTACTTTTATAACCCATGGCATGTAGTTGTTTCCAGTTGATTCTAAAGGAGTAAATTTAAGCTTTTCCAGATTCGACATTTTCTATTATCAAAAATTAAAACAAACATCATGATAAATTAGAGTCAATTTATATTCATAAGTATATAAACATTAAACATAAATTTAATATAACATAAATGATAAGTAGGTGACAGTGTCGACCATGTGTAAGCAATCATAAATAAATGTTATATAACAAAAATATAAATATTAGTAAACATAAATGAAAATTTGGCGACAGTGTCGACCATATATTTTTTTCAGGTGGTATAACCGACCTATATCATTCTGGTGGTATAACCGACCATATATCATTTTGGTGGTATAACCGGCCATATATCATTTTGGTGGTATAACCGACCATATATCATTTTGGTGGTATAACCGACCATATATCATTTTGGTGGTATAACCGACCATATATCATTTTGGTGGCAGAGCCAACCATATTTAGTATTAAGATTATCGTGCTGATAACGTGTTATAATTCAGTAGGCTTATAACTACCTTTAGTGGTTTGATTCTTGATGTTATAATTCAGTAGGCTTATAACTACCTTTAGTGGTTTGATTCTTGATGTTATAATTCAGTAGGCTTATAACTACCTTTAGTGATTTGATTCTTGATTTAGAATACTAATAATGAAGTGTAAGAACAAAGATGATAATGGAGAGAAAGAAAGAAACACTTTGTAAGTGTGAGAAATGGTGCAAGTTTAATGCTTGCATTCATGAGTATTTATAGCCTAAAATCTCAATATAAAAATACATACTTTGTGTACCAAAATTGACTATATGTATACACCAAAATTGACTATCCATATCTATATTATTATTATTATTATAACAGAGGCCTCATAATGCAATTATACATATATACATTGGAGCAAATTTGGTTACTATTCATGAATAGTAACCAACTTTCATGTTTAGAGGAATTGTACGTTACGCTTAATCGTTGTACCTACTAGCACCTTTTACCACCAAATGTCAAACACCCCAAACTCCAAGGGCTAAAGTAAAACTTACATATTTCTAAATAAAAAAACCTGAAAGAAAAGTGAAACTTACATATTTCTAAATAAAAAAACTTAAAATAAAAACATCACCCAAATCTTCAACGGACCACATCTTCTCGCTCGCCACGCGTTATATTTTTCCGAAATCACGGTTCAACTCGAAATAATTTTACGAACACAACGCAACTACCTATCCATAAAATGGACGCTTTTCAAAAAACGCTAAATATCTCGGGCTATTATGTTTTAGGGGGCTTATTAAATTATGTTAATATATTCCGGATGTTACAGTCATGTTGGACAACTTTCGCTAACTACAAGTGCATGAAAGACATTCCAAGATAAAAAAAAAAAGCATGTGATTATGCAATGTATGCAAACTCATGTAATAACCTTTTGTATATATAACAACCAGCAACTTTTTGCGATAACCTGTGACTTTTCTAAATTCTTTAGTTTACTGCAGCATCGCGCAGTGGACCAATTGCTTTTTGGAGCAAATTTGGTTACTATTCATGAATAGTAACCAACTTTCATGTTTAGAGGAATTGTACGTTACGCTTAATCGTTGTACCTACTAGCACCTTTTACCACCAAATATCAAACACCCCAAACTCCAAGGGCTAAAATAAAACTTACATATTTCTAAATAAAAAAACCTGAAAGAAAAGTGAAACTTACATATTTCTAAATAAAAAAAACTTAAAATAAAAACATCACCCAAATCTTCAACGGACCACATCTTCTCGCTCGCTACGCGTTATATTTTTCCGAAACCACGGTTCAACTCGAAATAATTTTACGAACACAACGCAACTACCTATCCATAAAATGGGCGCTTTTCAAAAAACGCTAAATATCTCGGGCTATTATGTTTTATGGTGGCTTATTAAATTATGTTAATATATTCCGGATGTTACAGTCATGTTGGACAACTTTCGCTAACTACAAGTGCATGAAAGACATTCCAAGATAAAAAAAAAGCATGTGATTATGCAATGTATGCAAACTCATGTAATAACCTTTTGTATATATAACAACCAGCAACTTTTTGCGATAACCTGTGACTTTTCTAAATTCTTAAGTTTACCGCAGCATCGCGCAGTGGACCAATTGCTTGTTTCATACAAACCACATGGACTGGCGGTGTAATTTTGTCTTTAAAATACTACAAATGAAATTTGATTAAATTCTAGTAAAGGTTTGATAACTAGTCAAACTATTGTCGAGAACCTTTTATATAAGAAGGCACAGTAACAATTAAGATCAAATTGCTAACATCTTCCGGTTCAAAAGAATGTAACTCTTTGACTGTAAAAGTCAACGCATAATTAGTCATTAAAATTGAGTCCCTCATTACCTGGGTTGATTCCATCAGTGTTAGGAGATCTAACTGGTGCAAGAATTGTAATTCCCTGAATGACAATATTACTGCATCCACCAAATAAGATATTTATTAATTAATTATTATTTATATTTTAAAAATAAAACCGAGAATAACACTCAACAAAGTGGAAGCCTTTTTACACCAAAGAGCCAATGCCTTGGCGTTATTGAGGTCACCCTTACAACCTTGTGGTTGAGGGTTCGAGTCCTGCTTAGGACATTTCGTGGTGTATATATTCGTGTTAGATTAGGTGGGTGTGTGAGTTTGCCTTTAAAAAAAAAAAAAAAAAAAGTGGAAGCCTTTTTTATTCCGTTTTAGCCATACCTGCAATATACTGGATGAACATTCCAAGAAGGGGAGTTTATGAAAGTAAGATTCGATATTTGAATGTTTTGCGAGTACATTAATTCGAGTAAATATGGTCGAGTATAATTCAGCTCGCCTTTGCGAAAACTGTCCCACCATGTTGCTCCTTGACCATCAATTGTCCCGTTGTTACCTTAAAAACCAACACATTTAAATTTATATTTAGTGTTAAAACATAATAGCTCACTGAACACAAAAATATAATTATGATGTGTTTGATTAAAAATTACCAGTGATTATAACATCTGTGAGATTGGTACCAAATATCAAACTAATGTATCTCCCTCCAGGAGCATCGCGTCCTCGACCATACGATGGCAAGGGATCAATTACTGCCCACTCGTTTACATCCTAAAAAACAAGAATAAAAAGTCAATAATTAACAAAAATAAGGAGCATTCAAATCCCAAATTTAAAGATTTACACTTACACTTCTACAATCTACAAAATATTGCAATCAAATTACTAGTAACACTGCAAAAAGTTACTGTTTTATTTAAAATTTAAAACAATCATTATTGCACTATTTTAATTGTTGGCATTATTAAATCTTGTTTACTTGTCAAACTACTACTGTATTATATTATCAGCATTCAACTGTTTTGTTATTGTATTACTACATATTAAATCTTGTTTTGTATTATATTATTAAATTATTAGATTAAATTTTGTTTTGTAGTGCGAACCCAAAAAAAAAAAAAAAAAAAACATTGCCACTTGTTTATGATCTGCTTGTATTTACTGTTATGATCTCTAAACAAAGCCAAATGTTTAACACGCATAAAGTATGCAATTATGATCTGCTTTTTGGCTTAACCTGGTTGTTTGTACTTAAATATTCCCTTTTTAGGTGACTTAAAAATACTAATATAACTGTTTAACAACAATGGTCCATGATACAATCATACAAGTTTGTGCATATGATAATACTATTATGTCTATCAAAAAAGTTAACATCTTGGAACCATCTAATCTAAGTTATATTGATAACAGAGTAATCATTAAACAAACAAATTTTTTAATATTAATCGTGAACCTGAGTAGCAAGAAGAACAGCATCTTGATGAAGAAATAAAGTGAAATGACTAGTGAGATTGAAACTACCAGTCAACCATTTTCCTGGAGGTACAAAAAGCAATGAACCACCATCGTTGGATCCAAATCGACCGAGATGATCAATGGCTGTCTGAAATGCTCTGGTATTTGAGGTTATACCATCACCAACACCACCAAAGTCAGTCAATGAAGCTGTATGAGCTCTACAATTTATGGCCAAGTATTCGAAACAGCCTTTTATATGCTTGTAATGATGACCATGATGATGCATATGAGTCTTTCTTCCATTAGCATAATTGGCACTCAAGAAAGCCAAAACAACAATCAAAACTAACTTTATTACCTGCAAAATTACATCAAAGAAAAGTTCAAGATTCAAGAATCACCATTAGAAAGCTGTTATATTATTTCAAATTCTTCAACAAAACCGAAAACGATAAAGGAAACATATTAAGAAATATTGAAAAAAAATAGCAACTTTGGGGTTTTTTTACACATACCCTGTAATGGTATAGGATTCAAGTTATAACTTTATTTTTTTATTTTTTTAAAAAACAATAAATAAATAACTGCTTTATAAACTGGGAATTCTTCAAAAGAAAATAAAACCACAAATGCCGCGTTATATGTGGTCTTAGAACCAAGAATTTAACCAAGAAGTCGTAGACAAAAAATACAAAACCCTTCAAGGACTTGGAAAAAGGACAACTTTGGTAATATAATGAGAAACCAAGAGCAAAAACTTCCTTAACTTAATCCATTGAAAAAAGTTGAAAAACCATTCGAGAAAAAGGATGTAAATTAATTAAAATTGCAAAAACCCAATCACAAAAAAGTCAACTCAAGAATCATGATACCGGAATTTTGAGCAAATTACAAGCTTCTTGAAGCCTAATTTTGTAATGGGGTTTTTTTGCAATGAATACTAAAAGGTACAAATAATAAGATCATTGACATTTTCAAAACTAATAAGAAGAATGGATTTTGATACATGTAATTTTCGTGGGTATTTGAGCAACTCCATTTGAAAGCAATTATTTTATGATTCTGAATTTGGAGGGAGGGTAGTGGAGAGCATATATAGCATGTATACTAGGGATGGTGAAGCCACATTCTTATATAAAGTAGTAGGCTAGTAGCTACTTTTGTGTTGCTTTAAAAAAATTGGAACTTGAAGACTTGAAGTAGCCGAAAGCTAGTTTTCTAAGATCCCTTGAAGTTTTGGGAATGAGTTATGCAACAATTTATACCATTGGGTCTTGCTTTTACCTTGAAGGTTTAGCTTGTATTATTTAAAAGGTTATCATTATATAAATACAGAGTAATAAATAAAAATAATAATAACAATAACAAATAGTAAAAATAGTAGTAGTAGTAGTGACAATATAACTATTACTAACGAAGCTTTTCAAGATCCCCCCACTGAAATCGAAACTTGTAGGTTTTTGAATTATGTGTTTGTACTTTTGAGTCAACTAAATCAAAGTGTGTATGAGGAAAATATAATCAAAACAGTAAAAGCTCCTTAAATTTTTAATATCAATTAAAAACATAACATTATTTTGTATCTTCTGGGCACAAAATAGATTTTAAACTAAATATGTATCATAAGTTTATAGAATCAACACATATAATATGTATAATTAGAAAGAGTATGCCACTAAAAAGATAGTATGTCGTGTAGATGTGCGAGCTCTCATTTGAAAATGTATCAGAACACATTTCTTAATTATAGACTGTAGTAATCTTGACCCCAATAAACATGTTCAAGCTTCGCCTTTAATAATGTCATTGTTGTTAAGTTATAATGTTTAGTTGTCGATCACTTCAAGCTCCGCGGATTTATTCATAACCAATTTGACCTTTCTAATAAAATTACTTCGATGTGATAATGGATAATGGCGGTGAGTACAAAAATCATTATTTCCAACAATTTGCAGCATGGTCTTTCGTTTCTCATGTCCACATAATTCTCTAAAATGGCAAAACAGAACGAAAAATTTGTGCCATCAACAACATAATTCGCACATTTCTTTCTCACTCCTCCATGCCATTGTTCTTTTGGCATCATGCTCTTGAAATGGCCACTTACCTACTTAATATATTCCCTAGAAAATTACTCTCTAACTTTTCTCCTACACATATTCTTTACCGACGCGAAACTTCTTTCGTTTATCTACGTGTCTTTGGGTACTTATGTTTTCCTTTACATCCATCTCAAACAATTAATAAGCTCCAACCTCGATTCACACCTTGTGTCTTTCTCGGTTATCCTTCTACCCATCGAAGATATAAAACCTATAATATTACTTCTAAACGCATATTTGTATATTACCATTTAGTGTTTGACGAGACAATAATCTCCTTTGTCGAACAACCCAAGTCCATGCATGTAACGACCCTGGATTTTCCAACGTTTATTTATTAATAATTATTATTATTAATACTTGTGATAAAACAAATGTATGTTATTACATTTACTTGTTGCCATGATTGCCCGTACTTGACTTTAATTGCCCGAAACGTCTTTGTGACACACGAAACTTGCACGAATAATATTTTCAAGTATTATTTACATTCATGATTAAGTTTTATTAATCATTTTAATTAACTAAGGTTTCTAGTTAATTACTTGGTCTTTGTTGGACTTTAGTTGTTAAATACTTGGACTTGGGCTTAAATTAATGTTAGTGGACTTAAAGAGCCCACCCTACTTCTTAATGGACCTTTTAGCCCAACCTACCATGTAAGTATTACCTTGGAACTAAACTAGATAGATTAACTAGTGAAGAATCTAGTTGCAACATACTTGCACCATAATCCCCATGCAATCACCCCTATTATCCATCTTTTTGAACTTTAACATAAAATAACCTTGTGGACTTCTCCCCCTTCCTTTTTTTTTTTGCTGCTGACCGTCAACCACAAGGGGTGAGAAGGAGTTCAAATTCTTTTTTTTGTATTACTTCTTACTTGCATCCTCATTTCTCACAAACACACTTTTACTTGCATAACATTTTCTCTCTTTTTTCTCTCAACTTGTAAGTAACTTGTTCAAGTTTTTCTTCTTCCTTTCTTGTCTTAAAACCGAATTACACACACACAAATCATCATCATTCTTTGTTGTGTTGTTACTTGTTTCATGTTGTTGTTGAGTACTTACTTTGTTGTTGTTATTCTTTACTAGTTACTAAGAACCAAACTTTCTAGTTTGATTCTTCATTTTATCTTGTAATTTCAAGAACACACAAGAACTAAACTTACTAGTTTATGTTCTACATATGTTGTTTCAAAAGATTGTAAGTTCATGGTTGTAAATCGTACTTGAAGTTCATGAAGTAAACTTTAAAGTTTACTTTCTAAAGATCAAGATTTAGGCTTGAATCTTTAAAGTATGAACAACCTTGAACTAACTACTTGTTTACTTAGATTATTTCTTTATATTATGCACTTTAAATTCATGTTTGTTGGTTAAAATTGGTCAAGTGTTACTAGTTAACTTTGATCTCATTTATCTTGAACAAAATAACTTTAAAAGTTCAAGAACATGTAAGTAAGCTTTCTATAATTATAAATTGGTGCACTTATGTTAGATCTAGACTTTTGAGTCTTGGATCTTCAAGATCAAACTAAAAACTATGTTCTACAACTCAAGACCTTGATTTCATAAGTTTACTTTCAAGTTTGTAACTTATTATTAGTTTTAAAGTTCATGTATGTGTTAGATCTAAGACTTTGATGTAACTTTGGTTCATCAAAACACTTGCAACACTTAAGTGAGTTGTGCTTCATGTCTTATACTTACACTTGGGTTATGATGGTCAAACCTTGGTGAAAATGATGCAAACACATCAACGAGTTGTACACTTGAAGCTATATGCATCAAGGATGAGAACCATGATAAGCATCGAGCACCAAGAACCACCGGAACCTACTGACCCTACTGTTCTACTGTTTATGTGTCTGACCCGTACGACCTGGGCTACTGTAATTATGATTTTCAGATAGCTCTGTTCTAGTATATAACTTTTCATGTAGGACTCGTCTTAATCCGAGTAACGGTTTAGGATTTATGGCCCTCCGATCGTCACTATGTCCATTTAACGTTGTGCTGAAAATTCTGACCTACTCGCACTTAGACCGTCGCCACGGTCAAACGAAGACGAGTTTGCTTCTGTAATTTTTACCACAACTAAAGGACTCATATACGGAGCCATGGCCACTGGTCTCACCTTATTTCAGTAGGTATAGAGGCCGTGGTGACTGACCGAACTCAGCCTTTGTTTTAAACTCCTTTCATGAACGAAACTTACTTTACACCTTTTGTTTAATGATGAATGATGATGACCTTTAAGACCTTATTTACATACTTTTAAACCTATTCGGACGATTTGCTGACTTAGTACTATTTGACTTAGGTTGAGGACCCGTTTGGACAACCTTCATTACTTGCTTACTTTCCGAGTCATACTTTACCGCTACATTATCATTGTGAGTTATAGCATTCCCTTTTTACTTTAACTTATTTTGGGAACTGAGAATACATACGGATTTTATGTTTTACATACTAGGCACGAGTACTTAAACTTATATATGTGTGGGTTATACAACGGCATAAACATTCCCTTTAGCTCGGTAACGTTTAATCATTAGTTTTTGAACCGTGAACGCGAATCTTAGATATGGATCCATAGGGTTTGACATCCCCACTCGGGCTAGTCGCGCTAGCATTTAACGAGTGTTTAATACTTCGTAAACATATGCACTTGCCAAGTGTACTTTCAGGGGGTATAAACGTTAAGTTAGTTACCAAGTGCCCACGGTTAACATATACTTTATCATACTGTTTTGAAACGCTCTTAGTAGCACTGAAATCTCGTGGCCTACCTTACATACTGTTATACTTAAACTATAGCTCACCAACCTTTGTGTTGACATTTTTAAGCATGTTTTTCTCAGGTGCTTAAGGTTGCTTCCGCTGTGTACTAGTCTTGCCGTAGACACCCGCTGCTCTAGTGTTATCACCGCATGAACTGTTTATCTTGCATTCAAACTTTAATACATTTGAAACTATATTTTGTAACGACCTAAGGGTCACATACATTTATTCATGCTTGCTATTCGTAGAAGCATACTGTTGGTGTAAAACAATTGACGTCGGTTATGATGTCATCTTTTTATCGTGAATGCAACTTCTTTTATTACAGCATATAGTACTTAACCTTGTAATGATCCTGTTGTTGATGATTGGTACACGATGGTTTTGTACGGGGCATCACATTTGGTATCAGAGCATTGGTTGTAGGGAATTAGGTTGCATTAGTGAGTCTAAGACCGACCCGAGTAGGATTCACTAATAGGACTAATCTACAACTTGCTAGTTTACTTGTTTCCGCTGAACTTACTGCATGCTGCTGCTTACTTTTACTGCTATATGCCGTATGCTACTACATGATTTCACTACTGTATGATATTACTTGCTTTCGATTGCATGTTACTTCTGTACGATTCGTTATTATTGCCATGCTACTTATTGTTATACATGATTTAAACTGTTGGCCTAATACATGCTTGTTTTATGACTTAGTGACATGGAAAAATTTATTTTTCCTTGTTCAGATGTCGGATATTCCACCTGCTATCGTTTTGGGCAGTTCAGACTCATCAGCCACCCCACCTGCTGCTGCCGCTGACACACCGATCCCGCTACCCACGAGTGACCCCGGCGCTTCATCTTCCGGGACTAGCAGCCAGGCGCCTGCCCCATTGGATACTTCTAGCGGAGCCCAGGACCCTTCGGAGATTCCAGCTCCATCTGCCCCCGGACCCTCAGGATCACAGCCCTGCTCCGGTGAGATTGTGATTCCCGCGGAGTTCGGGGAAGGTCCATTCCGTAACCGGTATCGCCAATGGTGTCGACGCGCCCCTGATGGACGTCTCATTCCGATCGGACTCGTTAGGTACAGACAGATGATGGCCGCTCAAGGACGGCCAGTTCAGCCACCCGTACAGCCACCACATGATTCGGACGACCCGTCATCTACTGATGCTTCATCCGACGACACCTCCTCAGACGAATCCAGTGATGATGAGGACCCTGCTGATGTACCTATACAGGCACCCTCCACCCCGTCGAAGAAGCGGTACCGTTTTGATGGCACCGTCATTCCAGGGGTGAATGGAGGTCGTGCTTTCACTGACGCCTTTGGTCGGCGTCGTAGGGTTACTGCTCGTAAGCGGATTATGCCGTACCCTGCCGACCCACAAGTGCGTAAGGCACCCCGTTACGTACTGACTATTTCTGGAGCTGGAACATCTGCACCCCGTTATGTAATGTCTGCACCACCGGCACCACCTGCACCACCCGCACCATCGGCACCACCTGCACCGCCTGCCCCACCATTTCCCACTGTCGAGGAATTGACAAGGGAGGTGGAGATCCTCCGAGCTCGGGTAGCTGAGCTTGAGGAGCAGATGTCTCATGTTATGGACATCCTACACCCACCTTCACCGTAGGGCTTTTGTATTTAGATTTCATTATGTAATCTAGTTGTAGTTTTATATTTCACTTATGTATTGTACGAACTTATTCAGATGTATGAAACTTATTATTATTAATGGAACTTTGCGTTATTTAATTCTTGCACGATGTTCTATATACATTACTGTACGATGATTCTGTGGTATTTGTACCTAGATGCGTTATTTAATAACATGTGATGTTTTGAGTCCATGTTGGTTACTATATACTGTATTATTACTATTGAATACTGGATTTTAACTTGAGTCAAAATTTTTGTTTAGAACACCATGGCTAACGGTCGATCCACACCTACTGCTGCTCAAATTGAAGAGATGATCCAAGAACGTGTAGCCGCAGCCATTGCGGAAATGCAACCCCAAGCTCCACCGCCACCGCCACCACCACCGATTATTCAACCCGTTCGAAATGGGTGTACTTACAAGGAATTCCAGATCTATAAACCACATAACTTTAGCGGCACTGAGGGACCGGTTGGTCTCACTAGATGGTTCGAAAAGCTAGAATCAGTATTCCGAGTTAGCAACTATTCGGAGGACAGCAAAACCAAATTTGCTTCTTACACGCTGTCTGACGGCGCGCTCACGTGGTGGAACACAATGGCACAGGCACAAGGCATTGATGAGGCGTATGCTACGCCATGGGAAGAATTTAAGTGTGCCATGATTGAGGAGTATTGTTCGAGAACCGAGATACAAAAGATGGAAATGGAATTCATGCAGTTAAAGGCCGTTGGGAACGACCTTGATGGTTACAACAGGAGATTTTTGGAGTTAGCCCTGATGTGTCCGACAATGGTTACACCGGAGTTCAAACGGATGGAAAGGTACTTCTGGGGACTTCCTAAGAGCATCAAGGGAAATGTCACCTCGTCCAAGCCACCAAATGTCCCAGAAGCGATGTGCATGGCGCATACTTTAATGAATCAAATAACCATTGATGAACCGGAGAAAACTAAGTCTGAAGAGGGTACTAGTGAGAAACGCAAATGGGATAACAACAGGGGAAGGACCTATGAGCAAAACCCGGCGAAACGACATGAGGGTTTTAGGGGAAACAACAACGGTGGAAATCCCAATCTGAACACCAACACGAACCCGAACTACAAAGGAACCTTACCACAATGCAAGCGGTGCTACAAGCACCATAATGGATATTGTAATGTTGTTTGCGAAAAGTGCCAACGGACTGGGCATATCGGGAAAGACTGCAAGGTCACCACTTTGAATGGGAAGCCAAACACCAACGGGCCGAAGAAGTGTTATGAATGTGGGCAGACGGGCCATTTCAGAAATGCGTGTCCAAATAAGCGAAAAGATGGCAGACCACCGCGCGCTAGAGCTTTCAATGTTAATGCAAGGGACGCACGCGAAAACCCCGACTTGGTAACAGGTATATTCAAAATCAACAACCTTTTAGCTTCTGTCTTGTTTGATACTGGTGCGGATAGAAGTTATGTATGTAGACATTTTTGCGATAAGATTAATTGGTCATTAGTCCCGTTAAAATAGAGTATGCTTGTCGAGGTCGCCAATGGAAAACTTGAGAAATTTGACCATATTAGTCGAGGAGCTATCATCAACATAGCTGGTGCAGATTTCGAAATTGATTTTATACCTATCAAATTGGGAAGTTTTGACATGATCGTCGGTATGGATTGGTTGAGCAAGATAAGGGCCGATATTATCTGCGGAGATAAAGCACTTCGTATACCACAAGGAAACGGTGAGCCACTAATCATCTACGGAGAGAGATGTACCTCAAAGTTGAACCTCATTAGTTGCGTGAAAGCACAAAAGATTATGAAGAAGGGACGTCTTGCTGTCCTAGCACATGTGAAAACAGTAGAAACTGAGGTGAAGAGCGTGAACAATGTTCGAATTGTGAACGAATTTTCAGATGTCTTCCCAGAGGAATTTCCCGGATTACCGCTGCCAAGAGCAGTAGAGTTTCAGATTGATTTAGTGCCAGGAGCAGCACCTGTAGCTCGCGCACCTTATAGACTCGCACCTTCCGAGATGCAAGAATTACAAAGTCAACTACAAGAGCTGTTAGACCGTGGATTTATCCAACCAAGTTTCTCGCCTTGGGGCGCACCTGTGTTGTTTGTGAAGAAGAAGGATGGATCCTTCCGTATGTGTATCGACTACCGTGAACTCAACAAATTGACAATCAAGAATCGGTATCCTCTTCCTAGAATTGACGATCTTTTTGATCAACTACAAGGATCGAGCGTTTACTCTAAGATCGATTTGCGATCCGGATATCACCAGCTGAGGGTGAAGGAAAGTGATATGATGAAAACTGCATTCAGGACCCGTTATGGTCATTATGAGTTTCTCGTGATGCCATTCGGATTAACCAACGCACCTGCCGTGTTCATGGACCTTATGAATCGTGTCTGCAAGCCGTACTTGGATAAGTTTGTTATCGTCTTCATAGATGATATCCTCATCTACTCTAAGAGCGAAGAAGAGCATGAGCAACATCTCCGACTAGTACTTGAACTCTTGAGACAAGAGCAACTTTACGCCAAATTCTCCAAGTGTGAATTTTGGTTGAAAGAAGTCCAATTTCTGGGTCATGTTGTGAGCGTCCAGGGTATCAAAGTTGATCCCGCCAAGATTGAAGCTATCAGTAAGTGGGAAACCCCCACTACTCCGACTCATATTCGCCAATTCCTAGGTCTCGCTGGTTACTACCGAAGGTTCATTGAAGGATTTTCTCTGATTGCGCGTCCTTTGACCGCGCTGACTCACAAGGGCAAGAAGTTCATTTGGGAACCCGCACACGAATCAGCATTTTAAACTTTGAAGAAGAAGTTAACCTCCGCACCTATCTTATCGCTTCCCGAAGGCAGTGACGACTTTGTTGTTTATTGCGATGCGTTGAAAAGTGGTTTTGGTTGTGTACTGATGCAACGATCAAAGGTTATTACCTATGCCTCCCGCCAATTGAAGATTCACGAGCGGAACTACACTACTCACGATCTTGAACTTGGAGCCGTTGTATTTGCACTCAAATTGTGGAGACATTATTTATATGGAACTAAGAGCACTATCTTCACCGATCACAAGAGTCTCCAGCACATCTTTGACCAGAAGCAACTGAATATGAGACAGCGTCGATGGATCGAGGTGCTCAACGACTACGATTGTGAACTTCGCTATCACCCTGGCAAGGCCAATGTTGTAGCTGACGCTTTAAGCCGAAAGGAAAGGACGGCACCTCTTCGTGTTAGGGCTCTGAACATCACCATTCATTCGAACCTCAACAGCCAGATCAGAGTAGCCCAAGATGAGGCTCTCAAGGAGGAGAATATATCTCATGAACATTTGAACATACTTGTCTCTTGATTCGAGGTTAGGGAGTCTGGACTCCGATGTTATGCCGAAAGAATTTGGGTACCTTATTATGGAGATCTACGGAACCTTATACTTGATGAAGCCCACAAGTCGAGATATTCGATTCATCCCGGAGCGGGCAAAATGTACCACGACCTTAAAGAACAGTATTGGTGGCCGAATCTTAAGAAGGACGTTGCGACTTATGTTGGTAAGTGTTTGACTTGCTCGAAGGTTAAAGCCGAGCATCAAAGACCCTCTGGATTACTTCAACAGTCGGAGATCCCACAATGGAAGTGGGAAAGGATCACAATGGATTTTATCACCAAGCTGCCTAAGACGGTGGGCGGATACGATACCATTTGGGTTATTGTTGACCGCCTCACCAAATCTGCACACTTCCTAGCGATGAAGGAAACTGATACAATGGAAAGACTTGCTCAATTGTACATCAAGGAGGTTGTATCTCGTCATGGTGTACCTTTATCGATCATCTCCGATCGCGATCCCCGTTTTGCTTCTAGATTTTGGCATTCTTTGCAAGAAGCCATGGGAACCCGTCTTAACATGAGTACTGCTTATCATCCACAGACCGACGGGCAAAGTGAACTAACAATTCAGACCTTGGAAGACATGTTGCGTGCATGTGTCATCGATTTCGGAAAGGCCTGGGAAAGGCATTTGCCGTTAGCCGAATTCTCGTACAACAACAGTTATCACTCAAGCATTAATGCTGCACCTTTTGAAGCATTGTATGGTCATAAGTACCGATCTCCTATTTGTTGGGCCGAAGTAGGCGAAAAGCAAATCACCGGACCCGAGGTAGTCCATGAAACCACGGAGAAGATTGCTCAGATTCAAGCTAGACTTAAGACTGCCCGCGATCGTCAAAAGAGTTATGCTGACCGTAAACGTAAAGACTTTGAATTCAACGTTGGTGACCGTGTAATGTTAAAGGTTGCACTTGGAAAGGTGTGATCCGTTTTGGAAAACGTGGAAAGTTAAACCCACGATACATTGGTCCTTTTGAAATTTTGGAACGTGTTGGACCCGTTGCTTACCGTTTGAATCTACCAGCACAGTTGAGCTCAGTTCATCCTACCTTCCACGTGTCAAACTTGAAGAAGTGTCTTGCTGCACCCGAACTTATCATACCACTGGAGGAACTTACGATTGATGATAAACTCCACTTTGTGGAAGAGCCTGTTGAAATTATGGACCGTAAGGTCAAGACTTTGAAACGCAATAAGATTCCGATCGTCCGAGTACGATGGAATGCCAAACGAGGACCTGAGTTTACTTGGGAACGAGAGGATCAAATGATGCAGAAGTATCCTCACCTTTTCCCAACTCCTCTATCTACCTCAGCTTAAATTTCGTGACGAAATTTTCTTTAACAGGTGGGTAATGTAACGACCCTGAATTTTTCAACGTTTATTTATTAATAATTATTATTATTAATACTTGTGATAAAACAAATGTATGTTATTACATTTACTTGTTGCCATGATTGCCCGTACTTGACTTTAATTGCCCGAAACGTCTTTGTGACACACGAAACTTGCACGAATAATATTTTCAAGTATTATTTACATTCATGATTAAGTTTTATTAATCATTTTAATTAACTAAGGTTTCTAGTTAATTACTTGGTCTTTGTTGGACTTTAGTTGTTAAATACTTGGACTTGGGCTTAAATTAATGTTAGTGGACTTAAAGAGCCCACCCTACTTCTTAATTGACCTTTTAGCCCAACCTACCATGTAAGTATTACCTTGGAACTAAACTAGATAGATTAACTAGTGAAGAATCTAGTTGCAACATACTTGCACCATAATCCCCATGCAATCACCCCTATTATCCATCTTTTTGAACTTTAACATACAATAACCTTGTGGACTTCTCCCCCTTCCTTTTTTTTTGCTGCTGATCGTCAACCACAAGGGGTGAGAAGGAGTTCAAATTCTTTTTTTTGTATTACTTCTTACTTGCATCCTCATTTCTCACAAACACACTTTTACTTGCATAACATTTTCTCTCTTTTTTCTCTCAACTTGTAAGTAACTTGTTCAAGTTTTTCTTCTTCCTTTCTTGTCTTAAAATCGAATTACACACACACAAATCATCATCATTCTTTGTTGTGTTGTTACTTGTTTCATGTTATTGTTGAGTACTTACTTTGTTGTTGTTATTCTTTACTAGTTACTAAGAACCAAACTTTCTAGTTTGATTCTTCATTTTATCTTGTAATTTCAAGAACACAGAAGAACTAAACTTACTTGTTTATGTTCTACATATATTGTTTCAAAAGATTGTAAGTTCATGGTTGTAAATCATACTTGAAGTTCATGAAGTAAACTTTAAAGTTTACTTTCTAAAGATCAAGACTTAGGCTTGAATCTTTAAAGTATGAACAACATTGAACTAACTACTTGTTTACTTAGATTATTTCTTTATATTATGCACTTTAAATTCATGTTTGTTGGTTAAAATTGGTCAAGTGTTACTAGTTAACTTTGATCTCATTTATCTTGAACAAAATAACTTTAAAAGTTCAAGAACATGTAAGTAAGCTTTCTATAATTATAACTTGGTGCACTTATGTTAGATCTAGACTTTTGAGTCTTGGATCTTCAAGATCAAACTAAGAACTATGTTCTACAACTCAAGACCTTGATTTCAAAAGTTTACTTTCAAGTTTGTAACTTATTATTAGTTTTAATGTTCATGTATGTGTTAGATCTAAGACTTTGATGTAACTTTGGTTCATCAAAACACTTGCAACACTTAAGTGAGTTGTGCTTCATGTCTTAGACTTACACTTGGGTTATGATGGTCAAACCTTGGTGAAAATGATGCAAACACATCAACGAGATGTACACTTGAAGCTATATGCATCAAGGATGAGAACCATGATAAGCATCGAGCACCAAGAACCACCGGAACCTACTGACCCTACTATTATACTGTTTCTGTGTCTGACCCGTATGACCTGGGATACTGTAATTATGATTTTCAGATAGCTCTGTTCTAGTAGATAACTTTTCATATAGGACTCGTCTTAATCCGAGTTACGTTTTAGGATTTATGGCCCTCCGATCGTCACTATGTCCACTTAACGTTGTGCTGAAATTCTGACCTACTCGCACTTAGACCGTCGCCACGGTCAAACGAAGACGAGTTTGCTTCTGTAATTTTTACCACAACTAAAGGACTCATACACGGAGCCATGGCCATTGGTCTCACCTTATTTCGGTAGGTATAGAGGCCGTGGTGATTGACCGAACTCAGCCTTTATTTTAAACTCCTTTCATGAACGGAACTTACTTTACACCTTTTGTTTAATGATGAATGATGATGACCTTTAAGACCTTATTTACATACTCTTAAACCTATTCGGACGATTTACTGACTTAGTACTATTTGACTTAGGTTGAGGACCCGTTTGGACAACCTTCATTACTTGCTTACTTTCCGAGTCATACTTTACCGCTACATTATCATTGTGAGTTATAGCATTCCCTTTTTACTTTAACTTATTTTGGGAACTGAGAATACATGCGGATTTTATGTTTTACATACTAGGCACGAGTACTTAAACTTATATATGTGTGGGTTATACAACGGCATAAACATTCCCTTTAGCTAGGTAACGTTTAATCATTGGTTTTTGAACCGTGAATCTTAGATATGGATCCATAGGTTTGACATCCCCACTCGGGCTAGTCGCGCTAGCATTTAACGAGTGTTTAATACTTCGTAAACATACGCACTTGCCAAGTGTACTTTCAGGGGGTATAAACATTAAGTTAGTTACCAAGTGCCCACGGTTAACATATACTTTATCATACTGTTTTGAAACGCTCTTAGTAGCACTGAAATCTCGTGGCCTACCTTACATACTGTTATACTTAAACTATAGCTCACCAACCTTTGTGTTGACATTTTTAAGCATGTTTTTCTCAGGTGCTTAAGGTTGCTTCCGCTGTGTACTAGTCTTGCCGTAGACACCCGCTGCTCTAGTGTTATCACCGCATGAACTGTTTATCTTGCATTCAAACTTTAATACATTTGAAACTATGTTTTGTAACGACCTAAGGGTCACATACATTTATTCATGCTTGCTATTCGTAGAAGCATACTGTTGTCGTAAAACAATTGGCGTCGGTTATGATGTCATCTTTTTATCGTGAATGCAACTTCTTTTATTACATCATATAGTACTTAACCTTGTAATGATCCTGTTGTTGATGATTCGTACATGATGGTTTTGTACAGGGCATCACAATGCATATACCCTATAACATATTTCAATCATATCTACACCCTAATATTCAAGTTTCATGTAATTCATCACATTCTCCAAATCAGCCCCATTGGGCGCCTTCACCAAGCCCAAATGATCAACCTTACACGGACCCAGACGAACCAATCATATATGTGCCACCAAGTCCTCCTTCGCTTCAAAGTCCACATGTGCATGTCCCTAGCTCCTACTTGTACTATGCGTACTCATGGCATGTCGGGTATTACTAAATCAAAAGTCTCATTCAATCTCTCTCATACAACTTTATCACATATGCCTCGCACCCCTCGCCAAGATCTACTAGGTCCTAATTAGAAAAGTGGCATGATTGATGAGTTTAATGCTTTAATTGACTATAAGACTGGAGTTTTAGTACTTCGAACCCCCGATATGCATGTTATTATGACTATGTGAATTTCTAGACATAAGACTAACTCAGACGGGTCCTTTTCATGACATAAGGCTTGTCTTATTGGTAATGGAAAGTCTCAACATGTAGGAATTAACTGCAATGAAACATTCAGTGTCGTAGTCAAACTCACTACCATATGGATTGTACTTACTTTTGCACTATCTAAGTCATGAAGCTCTCATCAAATGGACATTAAAAATGCATTTCTTCATAGGGTACTCATTGAACCGTCCACATGTATCAAGCATATAGTTTTTAAAACTCTAGATTACTAAATCATGTGCGTCTCCTTAAGAAATCTCTATATTGATTAAAACAATCTCCTTACGTATGGTATATGCGATTTACAACCTTTGTCTCCCAAATTGGATTTATTCATCGTGCATCGGATCATTCCTTATTTATTTATTAACGTATTGGTACCGGCGTGGCCTATCTTCTTCTATATGTTGATGACATTATCCTTACTAAGTCTTCTGATACGTGTCAAATAAAGTGGGAGTTGGTGAATTGTTAAAATAATTAGTTGGCATGGTAGGTGAATGCTTGGTCAAAGTTTGGTGCCTACAATTTGGAGAATCAAATTTGATTTTGGCAAGGATATTGTCTGCATATATCACGTACCATCATTTCTAGCTCTATAAATAAGAGCTCAATTCAAGCTTATTTCTCATCCCGCATTCATTCTTCAATCTTGTATTCTAGTAGATAAATAGAGAGTTGTGAGTATTAATCTCCTAATTACAAGAGATATAAAGATTGATACTTATCCTTGTAATTAGAGAGAAAGTGTAATTCCTATTTTTCTTATTAGTGAAACGTTTCTTTCCTTGCCCGTGGTTTTTACCCTATTAGGGTTTTCCACGTTAAATCTTGGTGTTCCTTTATTGTCATTATTTCAAAGTATTACTAGCGGTTTGCTATAATTCGGTGTCGCTTTTCTCAACAAGTGTTATCAAGAGCAAAGGTTCTAATATCTAGTGTGTATTAATCTACTTATCGTATGCTCTGTGGTTGCCACGGGAGTGGATCGTCCACATCAGAAAATAAGTAAGATTAATTTCACTCGATAAAAGTTCTCGGGTACTATTTCTCTGAAAAATAGTATTGTCGAAAAGAAGATTATGATTATAGCAATGTCTACGAAATTCGAAATTGAAAAGTTCAACGGGAGTAACTTCTCGTTATGGAAACTAAAGATGAAAGCTATCATGAGAAAGGATAAGTGTTTGGCGGCCATTAGTGGACGTTCCGCCGAAGTCACTGATGAAAAATGGGAAGAGATGGACGGTCAGGCTATCGCAAATCTTCATCTGGCACTAACAGATGGTTGTCTAGCATTGAAGAAAAGAAGATGGCGAAAGAGATTTGGGATCACCTCGTAAAATTGTACGAGACCAAATCACTCCACAACAAGATATTCCTTAAGAGGAAACTTTATGCGCTACGCATGAATGAATCTACTTCAGTTAATGAGCACATTAATTCTTTGAATACTCTATTTTCTCAACTAGCTTCATTAAGTCGCAATATAGAGCTAAAAGAACGTGCTGAACTTTTACTTCAGAGTCTACCTGATTCGTATGATTAACTCATTATTAACTTAACCAATAATGTTCTCTCGGAGTATCTAGTCTATGATGAAGTTGCGACTGCTATTCTAGAAGAAGAAAATTAGCACAATAATAAGGAGGACAAACAGGCCGGTTCATGATAAGTGGAGGCCTTATTGGTTTCAGGAGGGAGATCAACGGAACGTGGCCCAAGTGGGAGTCACAATCATGGTAAACCGAATTCTAAAAAGAAGAAGACCTATACATGCTACAATTGTGGCAAGAAAGGTCACCTGAAGAAGGATTGTCAAAGTTTAAATAACTCAAATCCTCAAGGAAATATTGCAAGCACTTCAGATGATGGGACTGCTTTGATTAGTGAAGTAGTGGTAGCAAATGAAGGCAGAAAGACATTTGTTGATGTCTGGTTATTTGACTCAGGGGCTACTTTTCACATGACCCCTAGAAGAGAATGGTTCAAACAATATGAACGTATCTCAGGAGGATCTGTATACAGTTGCAATGATCATGAACTAAAGATCATTGGAATCGGAGATATCATTATGAAGATGCACGATGGTACAGTTCGTACTATTCAAGGTGTACGATACGTAGAGGGTTTGAAGAAGAACTTATTGTCTTTAGGACAATTGGATGATCTCGGTTGTAAGATGGTGATACATGAGAAGATCATGATAATCAAGAAAGGCGCGGTTGTACTTATGAAAGGAGAAAAGGTGGGTGCTAATTTATACATTCTGAAAGGCGAGATGGTACAGGAATCAGAAGCATCTGTTGCTTCGAATAGTTCAAGTGATAAAGTTGCTATGACATGGCATCAAAAGCTTGGGCACATGTCTGAGCAAGGTATAAAGATTCTTGTTGAAAGAAATCTTATTCCTGGTCTTACAAAGGTATCGCTACCTTTCTGTGAGCATTGTGTAATCAGCAAGCAGCATCGCCTGAAGTTTAACACATCAAATTCTAGAAGTAAATTGATTCTAGAATTGGTTCACTCTGATGTGTGGCAAGCACCAGTTCAATCCCTAGGAGGAGCAAAGTATTTTGTATCATTTATTGATGATTATACTAGGAGATGTTGGGTGTACCCAATCAAGAGAAAGGCGGGTGTGTTTGAAGTTTTCAAAGTTTACAAAGCGCGGGTTGAACTTAAATCTGGTAAAAAGATCAAGTGTTTAAGGACTGATAATGGAGGAGAATACACTGGTGATGAATTTGATAAGTTCTGCAAACAAGAAGGTATCAAAAGGCAGTTCACGACGGCATACACTCCTCAACAAAACTGAGTGACAGAGCGGATGAACAGAACCTTATTAGATAGAACAAGGGCGATGTTGGCAACTGCAAGCTTGGGAAAATCATTCTGGGCAGAAGCAGTAAGTACTGCCTGTTACGGGATAAATCGGTCACCATCAACTGCAATTGAGTTGAAATCGCAGATGGAAATGTGGACTGGAAAACCAGTTGATTATTCTGACCTTCATGTATTTGGAAGTCCTGTGTACGCAATGTACAATTCTCAAGAAACGACAAAGTTGGATCCGAAGTCCAGAAAGTGTTTGTTCTTGGGGTATGCTGATGGAGTTAAGGGGTATCGCTTGTGGGACCCCACTGCCCACAAAGTAGTCATCAACAGAGATGTTGTCTTTACGGAAGACAAAGATCTTAAAGATGTTATCACTTCAAAAGAAACTACACCGATACAGGTTGTAAATGAATTTTATAAAGATTCTTCTGAAGCAGTACCAGAGCACGATGAAAATCAAGTAGTCGTTGATGAAGCTCCAACGACTCGTATTTCTAATCGGGAAAGGAAACGTCCAGGGTGGCACTCAGATTATATTATGGAAAGTAATGTTGCATATTGTCTTCTAACAGAGGAAGAAGAGCCAACAACTCTTCGCGAGGCACTAAATCATTCAGATGCATCTCAGTGGATGACAGCTATGCAGGAAGAAATTGAAGCTCTTCATAAAAATAAAACATGGGAACTTGTGCCATTGCCGAAAGGTAGAAAACCTATTGGAAATAAATGGGTGTATAAGATCAAGCGAAATGGGGATGATCAAGTGGAGCAGTATCGTGCAAGACTGGTGGTTAAAGGATATGCTCAGAAAGAAGGTACGGACTTTAATGAAATATTTTCTCCTGTGGTTCGACTTACAACAATTTGAGTAGTTCTAGCGATGTGTGCTACATTTGATTTGCATCTAGAGCAGCTAGATGTGAAAACTGCATTTCTTCATGGAAATCTTGAAGAAGAAATTTATATGCTTCAACCAGAAGGTTTTGAACTACAAGGAAAAAAAAAACTTGGTTTGCAGGTTAAAGAAATCTCTGTATGGTCTCAAACAGGCGCCGAGATGTTGGTACAAGAGATTTGATTCTTTCATAATGAGCCTTGAATATAACAGACTTTATGCAGACCCTTGTGCATATTTCAAGAGATTTGGGGACAATGACTTTGTTATTTTGTTGTTATATGTAGACGACATGTTGGTTGCAGGCCCCAACAAAGATCGTATTAATAAGCTGAAGGCTCAATTGGCTAGGGAGTTTGAAATGAAAGACTTGGGTGCCGCAAACAAGATTCTAGGGATGCAAATTCATCGAGACAGAGATAATAGGAAGATTTGGCTTTTTTAAAAGAATTATTTGAGAAAAATCTTAGAGCGTTTCAATATGCAAGATAGTAAGCCAATCTCAACCCCACTTTCTACTAATCTCAAGTTATCCTCCATTATGTGTCCTAGCAGTGAATACGAGAGGAAGGAGATGTCTCGCGTACCGTATGCATCAGCAGTGGGAAGTTTAATATTCGCAATGATATGTACAAGACCAGACATTGCACATGCAGTGGGAGTAGTTAGTTGGTACATGGCGAATCCTGGTAAAGAGCATTGGAATGAGGTAAAGAGGATCCTTAAATACATCAAAGGAACCTTAGATATTGCATTATGTTATGGGGAACCGAAATTTATTGTCAAAGGGTATGTTGATTCAGATTATGCAGGTGATATCGATAAAAGTAAATCTACCACTGCATATGTTTTCACACTTTGTGGTGGAATAGTAAGTTGGGTTTCAAAACTGCAGTCAGTTGTGGCAACGTCAACAACAGAGGCAGAATATGTAGCAGCTACTCAAGCTACTAAAGAGGTAGTATGGTTGAAGATGTTATTGGAGGAACTCGGACACAAACAAAAGAATATCACTCTATTTTGTGATAATCAGAGTGCCTTGCATCTTGCAAGGAATCCGGCATTTCATTTAAAGACAAAGCATATACGAGTTAAGTATCACTTCGTTCGTGAGAAAGTGGAAGAAGGAACCGTGGATATGCAGAAAATTCATACTGATAAAAATGTAGCTGATTTTCTAACAAAGTCAATCAACCGTGACAAGTTTATTTGGTGCCGTTCCTCATGCGGCCTAGCGGAGACGTAAGCAACATCATTGGCAAGGAAGGATTATTGTGTGAAGATTTATTGAGTTTCAATCAAATCTTCAAGTGGGAGATTGTCAAATAAAGTGGGAGTTGGTGAATTGTTAAAATAATTAGTTGGCATGGTAGGTGAATGCTTGGTCAAAGTTTGGTACCTACAATTTGGAGAATCAAATTTGATTTTGGCAAGGATATTGTCTGCATATATCACGTACCATCATTTCTAGCTCTATAAATAAGAGCTCAATTCAAGCTTATTTCTCATCCCATATTCATTCTTCAATCTTGTATTCTAGTAGATAAATAGAGAGTTGTGAGCATTAATCTCCTAATTACAAGAGATATAAAGATTGATACTTATCATTGTAATTAGAGAGAAAGTGTAATTCCTATTTTTCTTATTAGTGAAACGTTTCTTTCCTTGCCCGTGGTTTTTACCCTATTGGGGTTTTCTACGTTAAATCTTGGTGTTCCTTTATTGTAATTATTTCAAAGTATTACTAGCGGTTTGCTATAATTCGGTGTCGCTTTTCTCAACAATACGCACTACCATCATGAGCTTGCTTATACGTGAATTCGTCATGAACGACCACGGTCCTCTCTTCTACTTTCTCGGCATCTTCTACTTTCTCGGCATCAAGGTTACCCGGGATAAAAAAGGCTTATTCTTGAGACAACACTCGTACGTCATGGACATTATACAACGCGAAAGAATGGAGGAATGTAATCATGTCTATACACTCGTCGATACTTACTCTAAGCTGAGTACACAAGTAGATAACCATGTCCCGAATTCTTCAAAATATCGCAGTCATCGGAGCTTTAAAATTTCTTACATTCACTCGTCCTGGTATATCATATGGCGTGCAACAACTATGTATTCATATACATGATCCACGATAAGTGTTTATTTTCACTTTTGTCAATATCTTGGATTTTATATAGAGAAATTTACCCAAATAGACAAATCTCACCTTATCTCTCAATTATAAACACTGTCAGAGGGTTTTTTTGGGTAATAGACATTGACTTCTCGATCAACCATCGCGTATCGTGAAAAAGGGCTAGGCCAATTAGAAACCTCCACGTGTTATGATAGCTCACGAATCACGCAAAAACTTTCTCGAAAACATCATAATTTGCGTAAAAACATCGTTGGTAAAAAATCTCGAAAACCGTTTCGAAAATAACAAATATCGCGTAACTTTGAAATATTTTTCGAATTTGGGTTCCCAATAAAGTTAGTATTTGGGTTTAGAGTTCCAATTAAACAAATCCACCACTATCTCCATCGCCATCGCCACCGTACACCATCACTGACAAAGGTTCGCGTAATTTGTATTTAGCTTTACACCACCGTATCACTATCCATTGCCACCGTACACCATTATCGTCACCGGACACCATCCATCGCCACCGTAGTTTAATCTTCTAGCTCTCAAACCCATCATATGTTATTTGAAAGGCACATATACGTTCGACATTTACCTTTATCTCACGAGACTACATACTTTGATAGCTTACACAGATGTGGATTAGGCCAGTTATCCTGATACACGGAGGTCGACATTGGATTACTGTGTTATTCTTGGAGACAATCTTGTTTCGTGCTCGTCTAAACGCTAACCCGCACTATCTCGTTCTAGCGCGGAAGTCGAATACCGAGAAGTTATAAACGCAGTTTCATATACATGTTGGATTCGGAATTTGATACTTAAACGTCATTGTCCTATTGCCAAAGCTACACTTGTATTATGCGACAATGTTAGTGTTATTTTCTTTCTGAAATCCGGTTCAACATCGACAAACCAAACACATCGAGATGGACATCCACTTTGTTCACGAAAAGGTGGCCAAAGGAGAAATCTGCGTGTAACATGTTCCTTATCGTTTTCAGGTCGTTGGTATTTTCATCAAATGAGTGCCTCGTGTTTTATTTGACGATTTAAGACAGTCTCGGGGTCCACCTCTCGTTGTGACTGCGGGGTCTATTTGCGTATATCTTGCTGTAAAGATAACTTCGGGTACAAGATTAGGAATGTGTATTAGACAAGGATTATGTTACAATATTAAATATCCATTCCTTCTTCAAACTTATATAATCGGGTATATAAACCCCACAACACAATCAATAAAGCATGGTTCAATTTTGTTACACTTTCACTTGATCGTTGATTTGATACACAATTAAAAACAACTTTTTATAGTCGTTACAACTTATTTGATTCGTTCTCCGTTGATGCGTCCAAGTTTTAAATTGGTATCATTTCTTGAGAAAGAATTTGAAGATTTGAAAATTTGCATAATATTAAATACAAATTCACTAATATTCAACCTAATTGACTAATAATTTAAAATGCGTATGAAATTGTCAAATGTAATAAATTATAAATACTTGATAATTGATGGAAATGTTGGGAAATTACGGCCTCACTAATTTTCAACACCCAGCCCAATGATAATAGTAAAGAAATAAGAACAATACACAACACAAGATTTAACGTGAAAACTCCAAAACATGAGAAAAACCACCGACCCCCAAAGAGAGAAATACATTATATCACAAATTGTTACAATGATATAGACGACTCTCTTAAGCCAACTACACTCTTCAAAATATTTAACTAATACAACTCTCAAACATGAGTAAGAAAGAAAGAAATAATCAAATACTTAAAGTGTATTGATTGGTGCAAATTGGAATAAAGACTTAGCCCTCCTTTTATAACCAAGTCACCTACCTCCAACTTTCTCCTCTCACCTATGTGGGATAACATCCTTCACAAAGTAACCATATCAATTTTTTCTATCAAAAAATAAAACCAACAAATCTCCACATTTTGATAGAAAAAGATAACCATACTTCAACATTATGAGGATAACCGATATAGATGCTTCCTCGACGACAACTTCAAGATCCTCATCTTCATGCCGATGACATTATCTCCCAGGAGACAAAACTTGCATCTTTACCGAACATTGTCTAAACCGACAATCATTGTCATCACAGACAATCATAACTCTTAACAAGAATTATCATACTCCACCATTAAGAGTATAGCACTTAGAATATCACATTCCAAGCATTTCACCTCAGCACATGTTGTTGAACAACCAGCTGAAACTTTATGGTGCAACTTCCTGTTTGGCTTTCCCTGGAAGTTTCATCAGCTACAACATCAGTTTCCACCACACAACCTGCATCAATGCCAAACCAATGCCCATGTGCAATTGTGGAACCGCTAACGAACATCCCTTTCCATGGTGGCGCGGACACACCATGAGGATGGTGTGACTTCAGAGGAATTCGTCACTCTCCGTAACAACGGAGACAATGTTAGCGTCTTTGGAGCCATTTGCCGGATTAGCTCCACCTGGACAATTAACCCTTACATGCCCAGTCTTCCCGCACCTCCAGCATACCAGATTCTTCCCAGAGTTTCTTTTTCGCCTATCCGAACACAACACTATCGTATCTCCTGATGACGAGACCCCGTTACCTTCTAGTCTTTTCTCCTCGGATATGAGCTTGCTAGTAACGTCTTCAAACTTCAGAGTTTTCTTCCCATACATCAAAATAGGTTTCATGTGTTCATAAGACGATGATAAAGATAATATCAACCTCAAAGCTTTATCTTCATCATCCGTTTTAACTCCAATAGCCTCCAGTTCTGAAACAATACCGTTAAGAATACTTAGATGATCTGAAATCTTTGAACCTCCATCCATACGCAGAGTATGAAATTTTTCTTTAAGACACAACCGATTTGAGATGCCCTTGCCCTGGTACAACTGTTCTAGTTTAACCCAAAGCTCCTTTGTAACGACCCTGGTTTTTCCACTTTTAATTAATAATATTTATTATTAATACTTGTGATTTAACGAATGTATATGATTACATTTACTCGTTACCATGATTAATCATACATGACTTTTGAATGCCCGGAGCGTCTTTGTGACACACGTACATTACATGAATAATGTTTTTGAATATTATTTACATTCATGATTAAGTTTTATTAATCATTTTAATTAACTAAGGTTATTAGTTAATTACTTGGGCTTTTATTGGATTGTTATTTATTTGGACTTGGGCTTATTTATTTAACTTGTTACTTACATACATACTTGAGCTTATAAGCCCACCCTACATCTTATATGGACTTACTAGCCCATTCTCACATGTAAGTATTACTTTCAAGTTAAACTAAATTGGTTATGTTAGTAAGGAATCTAGTTGCAAACTTGTTATACATCTTCCCCATGCATGCCACCTTATATCCATCTTTTATGACACATACATGCAAGAACCTAGTGAATATTTCCTTCCCCTTCCCCCTTGTGAAAACCGTAAGTTTTGGATGCTAGGAGGGAGTTCAAAGTTTTTTTTTTTATCACTTATTACTTGCATTTTTCACTAGTTCCATCTCACTTTTACACACAAACAAATAATACTTGCAACTTTCTCTCATTTTCTCCCAACTTTTGCTCTCATCTTTTCTCTACATTTTGTAAGTAACAAAGTTTTCTTCTTCCTTTTCTCTTGACCAAAACCGAAACCAATAACATTAATCATCATCATTCTTTGTTGTTGTTTGTTACTTCCTAGTTTTCAAGAACCAAACTTGTTAGTTTGTTCTTCATTTATCTTGTATTTACAAGAACACACAAGAACATAAACTTTCTAGTTTATGTTCTACACTTAATATGTTAAAAGATTTTAAGTTCATGGTTGTAGAATCATTACTTGTAAGTCATGTTTGTAAACTTAAAGTTTACATTCTTAAAGATCAAACTTTGGTTTGAATCTTTAAAGTAAGAACAACCCATGAACTAGCTACTTGTTTACTTAGTTTATTTCTTTATAATATGTACTTTAATTTCATGTTGTTGGTTTAAATGATCAAGTATTACAAGTTAGTCTTGATCTCATACTTCTTGAAACTAAAAGTTAACTTTAAGATTTCAAGAACATGGAAGTGTAACTCTTTAGTTATGACTTCATACACTTGTGTTAGATTTAACTTAATAACTTTAGATCTAGACTTTTGGGTCTTGGATCTTCAAGATCTAACTAAGAACTATGTTCTACATCTTAAGATCTTGATAAGTTAGTTTACTTTCAAGTTTGTATTTCAATATTACTTTTACATTTCATGTATGTGTTGAATCTAAGACTTTGATGTAACTTTGGTTCATCAAAACACTTGCAACACTTAAGTGAGTTGTGCTTCATGTCTTAGACTTACACTTGGGTTATGATGGTCAAACCTTGGTGAAAATGATGCAAACACATCAACGAGTTGTACACTTGAAGCTATATGCATCAAGGATGAGAACCATGATAAGCATCGAGCACCAAGAACCACCGGAACCTACTGACCCTACTGTTTTACTGTTTCTGTGTCTGACCCGTATGACCTGGGCTACTGTAAAGATGATTCTCAGATATCTCTGTTCGAGTAGATAACTTTTCATTTTGGACTCGTCTTAATCCAAGTTACGGTTTAGGATTTATGGCCCTCCGATCATCCCTATGTCCTTTTAACGTTGTGCTGAAAATTCTGACCTACTCGCACTTAGACCGTCGCTACGGTCGAACGAAGACGAGTTTGCTTCTGGGATTTTTACCACAACTAAAGGACTCATATACGGAGCCATGGCCACTGGTCTCACCTTATTTCAGTAGGTGTAGAGGCAGTGGTGACTGACCGAACTCAGCCTTTGTTTTAAACTCCCTTCATGAACGGAACTTACTTTATACCTTTCGTTTGATGATGAATGATGATGACCTTTAAGACCTATTTTACATACTTATAAACCTATTGGGATGATTTACTGACTTAGTAATATTTGACTTAGGTTGAGGACCCGTTTGGACAACCTACATACTTGCTTACTTTTCCCGGGTCATACCTTACCGCTACTTTATCATTGTGAGTTATAGCATTCCCTTTTTACTTTAACTATTTTGGGAACTGAGAATACATGCGCATTTTACGTTTTACATACTAGGCAGGAGTACTTAAACTTATATATGTATGGGTTATACAACGGCATAAACATTCCCTTTAGCTCGGTAACGTTTAGTCATTGGTTTTTGAACCGGTGAACGCTAATCTTAGATATGGATCCATAGGGTTTGACATCCCCACTCAGGCTAGTCGCGCTAGCATTTAATGAGTGTTTAATACTTCGTAAACATACGCACTTGCCAAGTGTACTTTCAGGGGTGATATATTATTAAACGTTAAGTTAGTTACCGAGTGCCCACGGTTGAACATATACTTTATCATACTGATTTGGATTGCTGATTTAAACGCTTGTTGAAGCACTGAAATCTTGTGGCCTACATTACATTACTGTTATACTTAAACTATAGCTCACCAACCTTTGTGTTGACGTTTTTAAGCATGTTTTTCTCAGGTGCTTAAGGTTTGCTTGCTTCCGCTGTACTAGTCATGCTTTGTAGACACCCGCTGCGCTTAGAGAAGTCACCGCATGAAACGTTATTTTGCATTCAAACATGATACTTTTGAAACGATATATTTGTAACGACCTATGGGTCACATACTATTACTTATGCTTGCTATTGGTAGAAGCATACTTTTGGGTTGTTAAACTTTTGATGTTGGTTAAGACATCACTTTTATTATGAATGCAAACTCTTTTGAAACAGCATATAGTGTTTGACCTTGTAATGATCCTGTTGTTGATGGTCCGTACACTTTGATTTAGTACGGGGCATCACATCCTTTGCCGTTGATAACCCATGCACATTTGCAAGCACGTTCTTTGCAAGACACAAACGAATCGCACTTGCTGCCCTCAAATCCATATCATCTCATTCTTCTTCATCGAACTTACTGCTAGAATCACTGCCGGGAACAAAGGTGGGTTTACCTTTCAATGCCTTGTGTAATCCGGACTAAATCAACACATCCTTGACTTGAACCTGCCATAAGTCAAAATTGATCATCCCATCAAATTTCTCTACATCAAACCTCATTGGACTGAACTTCGACATCGTATCCGTATCCTATAAACAACACTTTCTCTGATTTTGCTCACGTTTCGAATAGCCAAAAGATGTAGCAGGTAGCCATGACCCTTTAAATCGGAAATCCACAACTCGCCACTAACAAATCCAACTATTACTACGAATCAGAAAAAATATTGTCTAACCAGATACCCTATACGATCAATAGAACTCGTTTTTGATGTGGACGATCCACTTCCGTGGCAACCACAGAGCATACTCCGACTCCTATAACCGAGACCCCCGTCAAACCTGACGCTCTGATACCAGTTGTTGGGAAATTTCGGCCTCACTAATTCCCAACACCCAGCCCAATGATAATAGTAAAGAAATAAGAACAATACACAACACAAGATTTAACGTGGAAACTCCAAAACAGGAGAAAAATCACCGGCCCCCAAAGAGAGAAATACACTATATCACAAATTGTTACAATGATATAGATGACTCTCTTAAGACAACTACACTCTCCAAAATATTTAACTAATACAACTCTCAAACAAGAGTAAGAAAGAAAGAAATAATCAAATACTTAAAGTGTATTGATTGGTGCAAATTGGAATAAAGACTTAGCCCTCCTTTTATAACCAAGTCACCTACCTCCAACTTTCTCCTCCCACCTATGTACGATAACATCCTTTAGTAATCATATCAATTTTTTCTATCAAAAAATAAAACCACCAGGAAATTGAATAATATCTCAATCAATTTTTAATCATAATTAATATCGTATTAATACACTAAAAGTCAATGAAAATAAGCAATACAGGTAACTTAAATAATCATTTACACATTTTAATAAGTTGGTATACGACATGAAATAAGGTTGGTTTCATAGCATGACATTCCCGACGATCAGAGGACGCATTATAAATTTTCCGGATACTTATTATTAAAACGAACACTTAGGTAAATTATAAAAATACAATCTTCGGGTAAATTGATAAATTTGATATTTCAATTTTGTTAGAAAACGGGATATGAAATTTATAATCCGATACCTGAATCGTGAAAAACTTACTCAATTAAGTATCTCGACCTTACAAGTCTTGGGTCACGAAAACTTGATTGGAATAAGACATGAACAATGTTTTGATGCAAAGCTTGAAGATTAAAATCCGAATATTAGAAAATATGCGTGTGTTTTAAAATATGCACGTTCATTGTGGCGGGAAATCATTTACTGCAGTAGATGGTTTCGCTATGTAAAACAAACATCGTCCCAAATGTCTATACTTAATTAGGCTAATGGATGATTGTTACAAAATGATTAATTTTTTTGTTAGTAATATAAAAAGTAAAAAAAAAAAAATTAAAAAAAAGTTTTTATAAGAAAGTTGTTTTTGGAAAAAAAAAAAAAATTTATAGTCATTGTTGACGTCGCCCAACTTGACCAATCAAGAAGAATGATTTGTATGAGTTTTGGTATATATGTTAATGTGGGTAAATTATGAAAATACAAAATTCGGGTGAATTAATATATTTGATATTTCAGTTTTGTTAGAAACGGAGTACAAAATTGATAATCCGATTGGTTATTGAATCGTAAAACATTTTTTCTATATTTTGAAATGAAACGCAGCCACGGTTTTTTTTTTTTTTAAAGTGTTAAATTGGGTTGCGGCATGAAAGGGTGCAACCCTTCGTTTCGACGGGAAAATAATCATTAATCCACGATGTGACTTTTGACGGAAAAATCCGTTGGAAGTAACAATTGAGTATATGTTATTGCATCCAACACCAAGGGCGTTGCCCCTTAGACCCCGCAAGGGGCGCTAACCTTATAGCCCACAAAAGGGCATGGCCCCCCTTAACTCCCCTGCTATTTTTGTGATAGTATCTAGTAACTCTTAGAGGCGTGCATTTCACGCTCCCCAAATTGTTGTTGAGTGTTACTATATAACTTTTACTTTCAAGTAAATCTCAATAATCTAAAAATGATTATTAGATGATACGCAAATCATCAACAAACTTTGAATATAAATATTTGGTGAGAAAAATATAACGAAAATTTATACACCACTAAAACGAAAATTTCAGGACAAAAAGAGAAGTATATTACCCTGTCAAATATCAGATGAATATAAATGTATAGATTATAATAATACTTAGACATTGAGGGAGGGTAGTGATGATCCGTACACCACCGAAATTTATTCATTCACTACTAAAGTCGCTTTAAATGATTGTACAAAATTGGTAGTATATGAATATCACCCGATAAACAATGTTAAATCCAAATATAAGAGAAATGAATAAATGCATTATATATAGTTTAGATAAGATTAAGCTACAAAATCTATTATAGATGAAAATCAGAAATTAAATTACATTTAGTTTTCATTTTCTATCAAATCAAATAGTACATGGTAAACTTTATTTTGAAACAAGTGTAAGACCTCATGCCTTGCACAATAGTTTTAAAATTTAGTTTTCGAAAAATTAGTATTGGAAACAATTACCGATATTGGTAAAATAGAATAGAATTACAAAGAAGGAAAATATTAGTATCGGAAAATGTGGTCAAAGAAGCCAAAGTACTTAAACTGTTAGTCTGGAGAACTTTGGGAGTTTCGATTTCACACACAAATCACAACAGAATTATTACCCTTACTACCCTTACTAAAAGCCACACAGATTATGGTCGCGTCGCTAAGAAAACACCCACTCTCCCCCAGCCTTTTTATTTAGCCCTAATTTAACACCGCTCATCTCTTCCTCCCACATTCTTCTTCCACTTCCAGGCACCCCCAGCCACCACCTCCATCACCGCTATCACCACCGCTATCACAACGTCAACTGCTCATCGTTGCAAACCCCACTACTAGGAATCAATTGCGTGAATTTTCAGCTACATTGATTGCTTTCGGTGGCCGGAATCAGATGTCACCTACACCCTGGAATCACAAACTAAATGAGAGGAGATTCAGGTATGTTTCTTCCTATTTTTTTTTTTTTTTTTTTTTGCGTGGATTTTGGAGGTAGATTTTAGGGTTTTCGTTTTGATTTTCCACTTGGGGTTAACTATTCTGTTCTTTTTTAAAAAAAAAAAAAAAAAAAAATCTTTCATTTTTTAGCTATTGAACGTAGGATAAATTGCTAAATTGATATCCTGGCTCATATTGCTGGATATGTGGTGCCTGTGCACAGCTATAGTGCAAGAATATTTTTATGCATTACAACTGTTTGTTAATATGTTTCATTGAACAAAGAAGAACCTCTAATTACCTTCTCATAGTCATTAGCTTTCAGTTTTAATTTCGGTTTGTATAAATACATATGGTGCCATACTCAGTTGGTATAAAATGTGAAAGTCATGAAATCAGTTGGTATAAAATTAGGGTCCCAAAGGTATGCCAACTAATGCTAATGATTTTGTTATTGTATATATGATATGGATCTGTACGAATCCAATGACTTAGTATGGTGTATTTGAGCTAACTTTAATCTCTTTTGAAATGAAAAATTATACTTCTATATATATTACTATGCTGACAAATAAATATGTTATTATGAAGATAGATGATAGATGATTTTCTAAATGTTGTTGTTAATAAGGTTGATTTTGTAATACACTAGCAATCCATCATTCGTTAAAATTAGAGATAAAAAACTAAGCTTTTCCTAATCTAATATGAACATCCCTTAGAACTAAATGAATTCTTCTCAAAATCAAACTCTGTCAGTCTGTTGTATGTACAAGTACTTGATATGGAAGGTTTTATATGTATTCCGAAATAATTTGCATTATACCTTCATCAATATATAGCTATTCTCACAGGGTAAATTCTTAGTATATCAGCAGCTACTTATTATCATCATATTCTAATTCAATTTGAATGCATCTGTTACATTTATCAGCACAGAGACAAGATGCAGCTCTCAGCTACTTCAGCATCATATTACTACATCAACCCATACATTGAAGAGTTCCATCTATCAATAAAGAAGTAAGTTTTCACACAACACAAAACACAATCACATTATTAAATCATTTATGGATGTAGATGGTTATAAGTTTCAATATATAATAGTAATAAAATACATCAACAGTTCATCTTCAACACCACACAATAACTATTTAATTTTTTGGGTAATACTGATTAAATACATAACAAAAGAGAGTTTGAGATTTGTTGGAATCTATGGATTTGAGGTGATATCTCCATCAAAAACCCATGGAAACCACAATCGTAAACTTCATCTTCAAAAACACATTGCCTTTAATATTCATGGTACATATCCTTCAAGCTTTTGTGTGGTGTTGTACCGTTTTACCTAGACTTAGTCTTATACGGAGCAACGACAAACAAATAAAAAAAAAACAAACTTTAAACACATAAACTTCTGACCCGTAACGGGCAGGTGAACTAAGGGGTTAGGGTTAAATTGGTTTGGGTAGGACTGACCCATCGACACTTTTGATACTCATTTTTATTATTATAATAATTACATTTTTAAAATAATGTGTAGAGTCTGTTTACAAAAGTATACATATTTAATATTTCACTAAACTTTGTTTGAGAATGATGTTCTATTTGGAGATGCAGAATGCTAGACAATCTCTAACCTTCACCCATTTCCTTAATAACCTATCTGCATTTGATAATCAAGGTATGATTAACAAAAGATATGTAGATGAAACAAATCATAATAATAATAAGATCTCATTAGTTTAGCTAATTTATTAATAATACAATTTCAAACTTAATATTAAAGTGTTTAATATTTTATCTAATGAAAGTAGAGTTATATAAGTGATCTATACTTCATAGAAATGTGATTCATTTATATTATAATGGCCTTGATAAATTCTGATGAGAATTTCATTATTGTTGTATGCAGTTTTTTATCGTTGCGATATGCTTCGGGGTTAGACCATCTGTTGTCTTCGAAGGGATGCCTGAAGGTTTTTATATCAATAGATGGAAGGTACGTAACTCCGTTGCTACAAAGACTAGACAATCTAAAATACTAAAAGCAATAAACATAAGTTGGTCCATTAGAAATAATTATAACAACAGTAGTCTAAAGAGAGGTTATTCGTTGATGCATTTATATTGCTTCTAACAGTGTTGCACGTAAATGGGTCAATTTGTTATACCCACCAATTTTTTTGAGCAAGATAAGCTGAGGCTGATTTTGGCCGTCTTGATGCAAAAACCGTTGTACATGACGTATTGTTGAGGTGTAGGCTTCGGTATTTAAGTCCAATAAGAACGGGCCTGGAGTTTACTTGGTGACCAAGTCAGGGTCTGGCCAACCCTAATTTGTTGAGCCGTTTTTTATTGGTGGTACTTAGTCTATATATAGTCTCTCATTGTACTTGTAAATTATCACCTCCAAATTAATAATAATACTCTCTAGTTCCAAAGTGGATGTAGGTTTCACCTAGAAACCGAACCACTATAATTCTCGTGTTGTTTTTATTCTGTGTTTATTATTCGGCTTGCTCGTTTGTGATTGTTAATCGATTAGGGTTCTACTCTGATAGAAGGCAGGTTCTAGCCTTAACAACTGGTATCTAGAGCTCCAGGTTTAAACCCTAGCCGATTGCAAAACAAACAAAAAATAAATCAGATCAGATTGCAGCTGCTGTTCCAGATTGCAGGAGTTCTAACCCTAGCCGTCAATCATAGCTGTTGTTGTTACAGATCCAGTCGCTGCTGCTGTTGTTGCTATTTTTTACAGATCAGATTGCAGGTGCTAAACCCTAGCCGCCACCAGTGATCAACCCTAGCCGCCATCAGACTCTGCTGTTACAGATCCAGATCAACCCTAGCTGTCACCAGACTCTGCTGTTACAGATTTACTGCTACTGTTACAGATCAGATTGCTGTTGACCTCAGATCCAATAATTTTTTTTTTCAATGGCAGAAGAAGGAAGGATCAAAATCGACAAGTTTGATGGGCAAGATTTTGGGTGGTGGAAGATGCAGGTTGAAGATTTGTTATGTTAGAAGGATCTGATCGATGCCTTGAATGAGAATAAACCAGAAGGAATGAAAGACGACGAGTGGAAAACACTTGACAGGAAAGCCCTAGCAGTTGTCAGACTCACGTTGACAAAAAGTGTTGCCTTTAACATTGTGAACAAAACCACGACACATGGTTTGATGAAGACCTTAGCAAATATGTATGAGAAGCCGTCTGCTTCTAACAAGGTGTTTTTGATCAGACAGTTGGTAAACACCAGGTTGAAAGAAGGTGCTTCAGTAACAAATCATGTTAATAACTTCAACAATATTATCTCTCGGTTACTGTCAGTTGATATCAAGTTCGATGACGAAGTCAAAGCTCTTCTATTATTATCTTCGTTACCTGAAAGCTGGTCAGGTTCAGTCACAGCTATCAGTGGATCCACAGAGTCCTCAAAGCTAAAGTTTGAGAGCATTCGTGATTTTATTCTTGGAGAAGATATAAGAAGAAAGAGTTCAAGAGAACCATCAGGAAACTTGCTGAGCACAGAAGAGGGGTAGGAGGAAAGGCAGAAGTAACACCACCAGGGGCAGGTCAAAGTCAAGAAGGAGGAGTGTGTCGAGAACGAGGAATGATATTAAATGTTGGAATTGTCAGGAGACTGGACACTTCCGAAACCAGTGCACTAAGCCAGTAACATCATCAAAGCCAAATGAAGTTAATGTTGCATTTGCAACAGATGATTATGATAACGTCCTTGTTTGCTGCATTGAGAATACAATTGATGCGTGGGTTATGGATTCAGGAGCATCGTTTCATGCTACTCCAAGTCCACATTTGATGAAGAATCTACGAACAGGTAATCTTGGTAAAGTTCGTTTGGCTAATGATCATTGTCTTGACATTACAGGGATTGGAGACTTAGAGCTAAAGACCTCTTTGGGCACTAATTGGACCTTGGAAAATGTCCGAGTTATTCCTGGCCTAAAGAAGAAACTAATCTCTGTTAGACAGCTTGATGATCAAGGATATAGTGTGCTATTTGGTGAAGGTCAGTGGAAAGTAATAAAGGGGAACTTAGTAATAGCCAAGGGTAAGAAGAGAGACACTCTTTATATGGTAGAAGTTCCAGCTAATGAAGTAAATACAGTTTCCAATGATCGTAGCTTAACTAGTCAGTGGCACCAACGTTTAGGTCACATGAGTGACAAAGGATGAAAATGCTAGTGTCTAATGGTAAAATTCCCGGTCTAAAGAGAGTTGAATCGGACTTTTGCGAGTCATGTGTTCTAGGAAAGAAGAAGAAGGTCACCTTTGCAAAAGCAGGCAGAACTTTAAAGGCTCAGAAGTTGGAGCTAGTACACACGGATGTGTTCGGGCCTACTCCTGTTTCTTCATTGGGAGGAGCACGCTATTATGTTACTTTCATCGATGATTCAACACGCAAGGTATGGGTTTACTTTCTTAAAAATAAATCTGATGTATTTGAAGCTTTTAAGAAATGGAAATCTGCTGTTGAATTATCTTGTGATTTGAAGGTAAAATGCTTGAAGTCGGATAATGGAGGAGAATACATCAGCACCGAATTCGTTAACTATTGTGTTGATCATGGCATTCGGATGATCAAGACGGTTCCAGGTACTCCACAACAAAACGGAGTTGCAGAAAGAATGAATCGTACTTTAAATGAGAGAGCACGTAGCATGAGACTTAATTGTGGGCTACCAAAGTCTCTATGGGCTGATGCAGTAAGCACTGCCGCTTATTTGATCAACCGTTCTCCATCAGCTCCGCTTGATTTCAAAATACCCGAAGAAGAATGGAGAGGTAAAGCAATCAGTTATGAGCATCTAAAAATCTTTGGGTGCAGTGCATATGATATTAATAAAGATGGTGACAAACTTGATGCAAAAGCAAAGAAGTACGTGTTCATTGGTTATGGGGGAGATGACATGGGTTACAAGTTATGGGATAACAAGGGAAAACATGTTATCAGAAGTAAACATGCCACCTTCAATGAAGCAGAATTGTACAAGGATTTCAACTCAACACCAAATGAAAAAGAATCAGTTGAATTTGAGGTTGACACAGAGACAACTAGAGAAGATGAAAGAGAAACTCCAGAGGATGAAACTGAAGTTCCAGTGGAGTTCCTAACAGTGAAAGTTCGGAGTCTGATCACGAGCAGACTTCAGATAGTGGGAGCTCAGAGTCTGATGATGAGCATACCCCACAGTCCCCACCACAATCTGACCAGTCCAATTGGGTCAGGAGATCTACACGAGTTACAAGACAGCCAGAAAGGTTTAGTCAAACAGTTAACTATCTTCTTTTGACAGAAAATGGGGAACCAGAAAGTTATTCTGAGGCAATGAAGGTGAAAGATTCGTTCCAGTGGGAGCAGGCTATGAAAAGCGAGATGGAATCTTCATTGAAAAATCAAACTTGGAGGCTGACCAAGTTACCACCATGAAAAAGGGTCTTACAGAATAAATGGGTTTTCAGAGTCAAAGATGAAGCGGATGGTTCTAAACGATACAAAGCAAGATTAGTTGTCAAAGGATTTCAACAAAAGAAAGGAGTCGACTATGCTGAAATCTTTTCTCCAGTAGTGAAGATGACGACTATCAGATTGGTTCTAAGTATGGTTGCAACCGAGAAGTTACACTTAGAACAGTTGGATGTTAAAACAGCCTTCCTGCATGGCGACATTGAAGAAGACATTTACATGTCTCAACCAGAGGGGTTTCGTGTCAAAGGAAAGGAGAGTCTTGTGTATAATCTAAAGAGAAGCTTGTATGGTTTGAAACAAGCTCCCAGACAGTGGTACTTGAAATTTGATAATTTCATGGAGAAGACAGGATTCGTGAGAAGTTCTACAGATCATTGCTGTTATTTGAAGAAGTTCAAGAGCTCCTATATTATATTGCTTCTTTATGTCGATGATATGTTAATTGCAGGTTCTGATATGGTTGAAATATGCAATTTGAAGAAGCAATTATCTAGAGAATTTGAAATGAAGAATCTCGGGCCAGCTAAGCAGATTCTCGGTATGAGTATATGCAGGAATAAAGATGGGTCAGTTTCTTTATCTCAAGAAAAGTATATTCGGAAGGTTCTTGAAAAGTTCAGAATGAATGGTGAGTCTACAAAGCCAAGAAACACACCGTTGGGAAGTCATTAAAAGCTTTCTAAACATCAGTCTCCTAAAACTGAAGTAGAAAAAGCAGAAATGGCTAAGGTTCCTTATGCATCCGCAGTGGTTAGTCTAATGTACGTTATGGTGTGTACAAGACCTGATATAGTACATGCAGTTGGGATGGTTAGTCGCTTTATGTCAGCTCCGGGGAAAGAACATTGGGAAGTAGTGAAGTGGATACTGCGGTATTTAAAGGGTACTCCTAAAGTTGGGTTATGTTTCAAGGGCAGGGATACTACTCTCAGGGGTTATTCTGATGCAGATTTGGGTAGATGCAATAATACCTTCAAGAGCACCACCGGGTATGTATTCACTATAGGAGGAACAGCAGTGAGTTGGATGTCTAGGCTTCAAAGGAGCGTGGCTCTATCTACTACTGAAGCAGAATACATGGCCTGGCCTTGACTGAAGCCAGTAAAGAACTAGTGTGGTTGAAGACATTCATGAAAGAACTGGGCAGCAAACAGACAGAATTTGTCTTATATTGTGATAATGAGAGCGCAATCAAGTTAGCAAAGAATCCAGTCTATCATGCTAAGACGAAGCACATTGGCATGAAGTATCACTTTATCAGAGAACGGATAAGCAAGGGAACATTTAATCTGGAGAGCATTCCAGGTTCAAAGAATCCGGCAGATATGTTCACCAAACCAGTAACGCTGGATAAGTTGAAGCTGTGCATAGCTTCAACTGGCCTTCAGGAACATTGAAGAGAAGGCAGGAACTAGAGAGAGAAGAGATGAGCTGAGTCTTGCATTGCAGAAGTACAAGAGTGCAGATCGATGTTATTCGAAGCCTCCAAGTGGGAGATTGTTGAGGTGTAGGCTTCGGTATTTAAGCCCAATAACAACGGGCCTGGAGTTTACTTGGTGACCAAGTCAGGGTCTGGCCAACCCTAATTTGTTGAGCCGTTTTTTATTGGTGGTACTTAGTCTATATATAGTCTCTCATTGTACTTGTAAATTATCACCTCCAAATTAATAATAATACTCTCTAGTTCCAAAGTGGATGTAGGTTTCACCTAGAAACCGAACCACTATAATTCTCGTGTTGTTTTTATTCTGTGTTTATCATTCGGCTTGCTCGTTTGTGATTGTTAATCGATTAGGGTTCTACTCTGATAGAAGGCAGGTTCTAGCCTTAACACGTATACATCTAATGACCATTGTCATTGTAATATAAAACATTAATAGTACAATGAACATTACATATAAGAAGCTCTGCATAAATCTAAGATATTTAAGCAGTCACGAATTACCTACATCCAGGAGTCAGCTATGTAATGTCCTTTATCTATCAGGTCTCCATAATGAGGAACCAGTAGTAAAAATCATTTTTCCAGAAAATAAACCTCCAATTCAAAGTTTAAGATGGTTTTTAATTATCCAACCCAAAACAGCCCCCTGTTACACTCCGACGTCGTAAAAACAGTTTTTAAGGTGTTCTTTGAAAAACCAAGTTAAACCTTGTTAAATTAGCATATATTTAAGATATATTACAGGTCTTGAAGTATTTTAAAAGTTAAGTTAGAAGGATCTAGTTAGTTTGCAAACAAGTTTGAAAACATTCAAACTATGTTCTTGTTGTTAAAATTTTATACCACAAAATAAGATAGCTATATATATATGAATCGAATAAGGTTATGAACATAGTTACTACCTCAAGTTCCTTAGACAAGGTTGCTGTAAAAGAGGAGTAAGAACCTAGAACCAAAAGGGTGATGGAATTGGATGAAAGATTGGAAGTAAGTTTGTGTTCTTGGAAGGATTTCTTGAAGTGTTGTTGTAAGAGTTTTCTTATGGTGATTAAGTAAGGTTTTTATGGCTAGATCTTCTTGGTAACTTGCTGGATGATTATGGAGTTTAAAGGTTAAGAAAGAGTGTGTGTATTAGCTAAGATAATTGAAGTTAAAATGAATCAAAATGAGGATCCATGAAGACCCTTTAAAACGTGATATGGGGGGGGGGGGCAAGGACAAAATTTTAAGCTTGTAATCTTGTGTATTTGTCAAACAATCATACAAAAGCAATTACCTCTACCTTAGGGCAGTAACAAGGGCTAGTTAGGTGGTGATTTGATGTGTATATACCAATAGTAAATACGTATAGAAGTTAGGTATGATACGAGTACATATACTCTAGATATACGTATAGAAATCTTGTGAAAAATAGAATGAGGATTCAAATATAGCTATCTTTTGTGAATACACTTATATGATTTTATGTATTTAAGTCCTTAAAAGTGATTAAATACATTACATATACGATATATGTATAAACATTATAGGTTATAAGTATTTATGTCAAATAACGTTACGTATGGTTATCGTTTTGAAAACTTAAGTTAGTAGTTTCAAAATATACTTATAACTTATTGTTATTAATACAAAATGAGATATTAAAACATTCATTAATCATGTTAAATATGTATATATACATATATATACACAAACGTATAATTATCATATATTGTATAGTTCGTGATATCATCGGTCAAACTAGACGGTCAAACGTTGTGTAAAACTCTTTTCGGAAACATAAATCTCAACAATTTGGATTGCTTATCATGTTGGTAAGGTTTAATTTATATAAATATTAATCTTATAAGTATAGAACGATCGAAAAAGTGCGGGTCATTACAGTACCTACCCGTTAAATAAATTTCGTCCCGAAATTTTAAAATTGTACCTATTTTGCGTCATCGGAAAACAAGTGTGGATATTTTTGTTTCATTTGATCCTCTCGTTCCCAAGTAAACTCGGGACCCCTTCGAGCATTCCAACGAACCTTAACGATCGGTATGTTGCTCTGCTTGAGCCGTTTAACTTCACGATCCATGATTTCGATTGGTTCTTCGATGAATTGTAGTTTCTCGTCGACATGGATTTCTTCAAGAGGAATGGTGAGGTCTTCCTTTGCAAGACACTTCTTAAGGTTTGAGACGTGAAAGGTATTATGTACTCCGGCGAGTTGTTGCGGTAACTCGAGTCGATAAGCTACCGGTCCAATGCGTTCGATAATCTTGAACGGACCTACATATCTTGGGTTCAGTTTACCCCTTTTTCCGAAGCGTATTACACCTTTCCACGGTGACACCTTTAACATAACCATGTCACCGATCTGAAACTCTAATGGTTTCCTTCGAACATCGGCGTAGCTCTTTTGGCGACTACGGGCTGTTTTCAATCTCTCCTTGATTTGTACTATCTTCTCAGTTGTTTCGTGTATGATCTCGGGACCAGTTAATTGTCGATCTCCTACTTCATTCCAACAAATAGGAGATCTACACTTCCTTCCGTACAATGCTTCGAATGGCGCAGCTTTAATGCTCGCATGATAACTATTATTATACGAGAATTCTGCTAATGGTAGATATTTATCCCATCCGTTTCCAAAATCGATCACACATGCCCTGAGCATGTCTTCAAGAGTCTGAATCGTTCTTTCACTCTGCCCGTCGGTTTGCGGATGATACGCGGTACTCATATCCAAACGAGTTCCTAGGGCCTCCTGTAGTGATTGCCAGAACTTTGATGTAAATCTACTATCACGATCGGATATAATGGAAAAAGGTATTCCATGCCTTGAAACAACTTCCTTTATATACAATCGTAATAGTTTCTCCATTCTATCCGTTTCCTTTATAGGCAAGAAATGTGCAGACTTGGTGAGACGATCAACAATCACCCAAATGGTGTCGTATCCCCAGGCAGTCTTTGGTAACTTCGTGATGAAATCCATGGTAATACCATCCCATTTCCATTCTGGGATTTCTGGTTGTTGAAGTAACCCTGACGGCTTCTGGTGTTCTGCTTTGACTTTGGAACAAGTTAAACATTCCCCAACATATGTTGCAACGTCTGTCTTCAAATTAGGCCACCAATAATGCGTCTTAAGATCTTGATACATCTTTCCAACTCCAGGATGTATCGAGTATCTTGTCTTATGTGCCTCATTCAATATTAACTTCCTTAATCCACCCAACTTTGGTACCCAAATACGGTTTGCAAAATATCGAATTCCATCTTCCCGCATAATGAGTTGCTTCTCATACTTCTTCATTATTTCATTTCCTATATTTTCTTTAGTAAGTGCTTCTCGTTGAACTTCTTTGATTTGTGAGTTGAGATTCATGCGAATTTTTATGTTCATCGCTCGTACTCGAATTGGTTCTCGTTCCTTTCTGCTTAGAGCGTCGGCCACCACGTTCGCTTTCCCGGGATGATAACGAATTTCACAATCATAGTCATTTATTAACTCAACCCACCTACGTTGCCTCATGTTCAGCTGTTTTTGATCGAAAATATGTTGAAGGCTTTTATGATCAGTAAACACAGTGCATTTAACCCCATACAAGTAGTGTCTCCATATCTTCAATGCAAACACGACTGCTCCCAATTCTAGATCATGCGTCGTATAATTCCGCTCGTGAATCTTTAATTGTCGGGATGCGTATGCAATAACTTTCTTCCGTTGCATAAGAACGCAACCAAAACCTTGTCGCGAAGCGTCACAATATATTTCAAAATTATCGTTCCCTTCTGGTAACGATAAAATAGGCGCCGTAGTCAACTTCTTTTTCAGTAATTGAAATGCACTCTCCTGCTCAGTAGTCCATTCATATTTCTTCCCTTTTTGCGTTAACGCTGTCAACGGCTTAGCTATTCGGGAAAAATCTTGAATAAACCTTCTATAATAACCGGCTAAACCCAAAAATTGGCGTATCTGCATTGGTGTCTTAGGAGTCTCCCATTTTTCAATGGCTTCAATTTTTGCTGGATCAACCTGAATTCCTTTGCTACTAACAACGTGGCCAAGAAATTGCACTTCTTTCAACCAGAAAGCACATTTAGAAAATTTAGCATATAGCTGTTCTTTTCTTAACAACTCTAATATCAACCTTAAATGCTGCTCATGCTCTTGCTCACTCTTGGAATAGATAAGAATATCATCAATGAAAACGATAACAAACTTATCTAAATATGGACTACAAACTCGATTCATGAGGTCCATGAATACAGCTGGCGCATTCGTCAATCCAAACGGCATGACCAAAAATTCGTAATGACCGTAGCGTGTCCGAAAAGCAGTTTTCGGTATATCTTCTTCTTTGACACGTAATTGATGATAGCCCGATCTTAGGTCAATTTTCGAGTACACACATGATCCTTGGAGTTGATCAAATAAGTCGTCAATTCTCGGTAGTGGATACCGATTCTTGATAGTTAACTTATTTAATTCACGATAATCTATACACATTCGGAAAGATCCGTCTTTCTTCTTGACGAATAAAATTGGAGCTCCCCACGGTGAAGTACTTGGTCGTATGAATCCACGATCCAGTAATTCTTTTAACTGACTCTGAAGTTCTTTTAACTCGGACGGTGCAAGTCTATATGGAGCACGGGCAACCGGTGCAGCTCCTGGTACAAGATCTATTTGAAATTCTACAGATCTAAATGGAGGTAATTCCGGCAACTCTTCCGGAAATACTTCAGGAAAATCTCTTGCCACAGGCACGTCATTGATGCACTTCTCTTTTTCTTTCTTTTCGACTTTATTAACATGTGCTAAGATAGCATAGCACCCTTTCTTCAAGCACTTTTGAGCTTTCAAATAACTAATGAGTTTTAGCTTTGAGTTACCTTTCTCTCCATAAATCATTACTGGCGTTTTATCTTTACGAGGAATGCGAATTGCCTTCTTGGCGCACACAACTTCAGCTCCTATTTTGGACATCCAGTCCATGCCGACTATTACATCAAAACTTCCTAATTCTACGGGTATCAAGTCAATTTTAAACGTTTCTCCGGCTAAATTTATTTTACAATCACGGCAAATTTTATCGGCTTTAATTAGTTTACCATTAGCTAACTCAATCATGTACTTAACATCTAGAGGTAATGATGAACAATTCAATTTAGCGTGAAAGTCTCTACACACGTAACTTCTATCAGCACCAGTATCAAATATAATAGATGCGGATAAGTTATTAATGGTAAACGTACCCGTAACAAGCTCCGGGTCTTCACATGCCTCTCTAGCATTAATAACAAATGCTCTCCCACGTGCAGGTCCGATATTCTTCTCTGGATTCGGGCACTGGCTCTTATAGTGACCTTGTTTTCCACACCCAAAACAAGTAATGGTAGCCAAAGCAGTTCTATTTGCATTGGTGGCAGGAGTCTTGGTACCATTTGTATTTGTAACGAGAGCCCTACAATCTTCAGCAAGATGACCCTTTCGATTACATTTGTTGCATACCACATTACAGTAACCAGAGTGATGTTTGTGGCATCGGTTGCATAAAGGATTTTGTCCTTTATAACCAAAGCTTAAACCACTACCCGCACCTTGCGTGATTTCTTGTTTCTTAAAAGATTGTTGTTGGTTACCTCGATCATAATTTCCATTCCACTTTCTTTTGTTACCTGATACCTTCACATCAGTATTGGATACTTTCTTATCCATGATGACCTGATCCATTAGCTCGTTTGCCATGGTTATAGCTTCATGAATTGTCTTAGGTTTCGATGCTGTAACATTTGCCTTGACCTTTTTGGGCAAACCATCTTTGTACATTTCAATTTTCCGTTCTTCGGTTGGAACCAATTCAGGACATAGCAAAACTAATTCCATGAATCGCTGATTGTAGTTGGTGATTTCAGTACCAATAACCTTCAGACTTCGTAATTCATCTTCCAACTTCCTAACCTCGTTCCTTGGACAATACTCGTTGATTAACATTGTTTTGAATTCTTCCCAAGGAGTATCATAAGCTACATCTCCTCCTACAGCCTTCACATAATTTTTTCACCACGTGAGTGCACTATCTTGTAAAGTGCACGATGCATACTTGGTCATGTCCTTTTCAACACAACCACTTATTTTAAACACAGTCTCCATCTTTTCTATCCACCGGGTTAAACCGATCGGTCCTTCTGTTCCACTGAATGATGAGGGCTTGCAAGCTTGAAAAGTTTTGTAAGTGCACCCCACACGAGGATTTGGGTTAACTGCAGCACCTCTTGCAGCCTCGACCCATAACATTCTGTCGTTCACTCGCTGATTGATGAGTTCCTGGATTTCTTGTTCCGTCATTCGGTTCAATCGCGCCATATTCTTCTATAAGAATGAAAAGAAAATAATTATTCACATGGAATATTATAGATGTAGTGTATATTTACAGTACATTATAGCTTATTAATAATATGAACCATGTATTATTATAAAAGCCTTTTCTTCTTATTAGCGTTTTATAATTATATCTAGGGTAGTACCTACCCGTTAATGTCCATACTTAATAGCTTAGTACAGAATCAATTACTACCATCTAAATAATACTTAACCATGGAAAATTATTGCATTTCACACTTCACTATTTTACATATGCTTATCTTACATCGAACATTAAACAAACCACACTAATAATATTATACAAAACATTATATGATCCCATGGTTTAATACGGCAGCGCATCGTTTGGTCTATTTTCTAGGACGTTTAGGTTCAAAGAATCACTTAACGCTTATCCTGGCTGTCTGCCTATATTTTGGCTGTGGGACTGAAGAACTGGATGCCGGGATAGAACGAATAGGAATAGCGGGAATAGGGGTGGTAGTGTCTAGTGAAGTTGGTACCACATCATCCTTACTAAACTCGGGATTTGAATTTTCTAATTCATTAGCCTTTCGTTTCTTTCCTAGTTCGAACTCGTCTTTTGTAATTTCCTGTATTTCTTCCTCGGGTTCACTTTCCTCCTCGGGTTCACTTTCCTCCTCGGGTTCACTTTCCTCCAAGAACACAAGTTTAGTAAGTGAACCCGAGGAGTAAGTGAACCCGAGGAGGAAAGTGAACCCGAGGAGGAAAGTGAACCCGAGGAGGAAAGTGAACCCGAGGAGGAAAGTGAACCCGAGGAAGAAATACAGGAAATTACAAAAGACGAGTTCGAACTAGGAAAGAAACGAAAGGCTAATGAATTAGAAAATTCAAATCCCGAGTTTAGTAAGGATGATGTGGCACCAACTTCACTAGACACTACCACCCCTATTCCCGCTATTCCTATTCGTTCTATCCCGGCATCCAGTTCTTCAGTCCCACAGCCAAAATATAGGCAGACAGCCAGGATAAGCGTTAAGCGATTCTTTGAACCTAAACGTCCTAGAAAATAGACCAAACGATGCGCTGCCGTATTAAACCATGGGATCATATAATGTTTTGTATAATATTATTAGTGTTGTTTGTTTAATGTTCGATGTAAGATAAGCATATGTAAAATAGTGAAGTGTGAAATGCAATAATTTTCCATGGTTAAGTATTATTTAGATGGTAGTAATTGATTATGTACTAAGCTATTAAGTATGGACATTAACGGGTAGGTACTACCCTAGATATAATTATAAAACGCTAATAAGAAGAAAAGACTTTTATAATAATACCTGGTTCATATTATTAATAAGCTATAATGTACTGTAAATATACACTACATCTATAATATTCCATGTGAATAATTATTTTCTTTTCATTCTTATAGAAGAATATGGCGCGATTGAACCGAATGACGGAACAAGAAATCCAGGAACTCATCAATCAGCGAGTGAACGACAGAATGTTATGGGTCGAGGCTGCAAGAGGTGCTGCAATTAACCCAAATCCTCGTGTGGGGTGCACTTACAAAACTTTTCAAGCTTGCAAGCCCTCATCATTCAGTGGAACAGAAGGACCGATCGGTTTAACCCGGTGGATAGAAAAGATGGAGACTGTGTTTAAAATCAGTGGTTGTGTTGAAAAGGACATGACCAAGTATGCATCGTGCACTTTACAAGATAGTGCACTCACGTGGTGGAAAAATTATGTGAAGGCTGTAGGAGGAGATGTAGCTTATGATACTCCGTGGGAAGAATTCAAAACAATGTTAATCAACGAATATTGTCCAAGGAACGAGGTTAGGAAGTTGGAAGATGAGTTACGAAGTCTGAAGGTTATTGGTACTGAAATCACCAACTACAATCAGCGATTCATGGAATTAGTTTTGCTATGTCCTGAATTGGTTCCAACCGAAGAACGGAAGATTGAAATGTACAAAGATGGTTTGCCCAAAAAGGTCAAGGCAAACGTTACAGCATCGAAACCTAAGACAATTCATGAAGCTATAACCATGGCAAACGAGCTAATGGATCAGGTCATCATGGATAAGAAAGCATCCAATACTGATGTGAAGGTATCAGGTAACAAAAGAAAGTGGAATGGAAATTATGATCGTGGTAACCAACAACAATCTTTTAAGAAACAAGAAATCACGCAAGGTGCGGGTAGTGGTTTAAGCTTTGGTTATAAAGGACAAAATCCTTTATGCAACCGATGCCACAAACATCACTCTGGTTACTGTAATGTGGTATGCAACAAATGTAATCGAAAGGGTCATCTTGCTGAAGATTGTAGGACTCTCGTTACAAATACAAATGGTACCAAGACTCCTGCCACTAATGCAAATAGAACTGCTTTGGCTACTGTTACTTGTTATGGATGTGGGAAACAGGGTCATTATAAGAGCGAGTGCCCGAATCCAGAGAAGAATATCGGACCTGCACGAGGGAGAGCATTTGTTATTAATGCTAGAGAGGCGTGTGAAGACCCGGAGCTTGTTACGGGTACGTTTACCATTAATAACTTATCCGCATCTATTATATTTGATACTGGTGCCGATAGAAGTTACGTGAGTAGAGGCTTTTACGCTAAATTGAATTGTTCATCATTACCTCTAGATGCTAAGTACATGATTGAGTTAGCTAATGGTAAACTAATTAAAGCCGATAAAATTTGCCGTGATTGTAAAATAAATTTAGCCGGAGAAACGTTTAAAATTGACTTGATACCCGTAGAATTAGGAAGTTTTGATGTAATAGTCGGCATGGACTGGATGTCCAAAATAGGAGCTGAAGTTGTGTGCGCCAAGAAGGCAATTCGCATTCCTCGTAAAGATAAAACGCCAGTAATGATTTATGGAGAGAAGGGTAACTCAAAGCTAAAACTCATTAGTTATTTGAAAGCTCAAAAGTGCTTGAAGAAAGGGTGCTATGCTATCTTAGCACATGTTAATAAAGTCGAAAAGAAAGAAAAAGAGAAGTGCATCAATGACGTGCCTGTGGCAAGAGATTTTCCTGAAGTATTTCCGGAAGAGTTGCCGGGATTACCTCCATTTAGATCTGTAGAATTTCAAATAGATCTTGTACCAGGAGCTGCACCGGTTGCCCGTGCTCCATATAGACTTGCACCGTCCGAGTTAAAAGAACTTCAGAGTCAGTTAAAAGAATTACTGGATCGCGGATTCATACGACCAAGTACTTCACCGTGGGGAGCTCCAATTTTATTCGTCAAGAAGAAAGACGGATCTTTCCGAATGTGTATAGATTATCGTGAATTAAATAAGTTAACTATCAAGAATCGGTATCCACTACCGAGAATTGACGACTTATTTGATCAACTCCAAGGATCATGTGTGTACTCGAAAATTGACCTAAGATCGGGCTATCATCAATTACGTGTCAAAGAAGAAGATATACCGAAAACTGCTTTTCGGACACGCTACGGTCATTACGAATTTTTGGTCATGCCGTTTGGATTGACGAATGCGCCAGCTGTATTCATGGACCTCATGAATCGAGTTTGTAGTCCATATTTAGATAAGTTTGTTATCGTTTTCATTGATGATATTCTTATCTATTCCAAGAGTGAGCAAGAGCATGAGCAGCATTTAAGGTTGATATTAGAGTTGTTAAGAAAAGAACAGCTATATGCTAAATTTTCTAAATGTGCTTTCTGGTTGAAAGAAGTGCAATTTCTTGGCCACGTTGTTAGTAGCAAAGGAATTCAGGTTGATCCAGCAAAAATTGAAGCCATTGAAAAATGGGAGACTCCTAAGACACCAATGCAGATACGCCAATTTTTGGGTTTAGCCGGTTATTATAGAAGGTTTATTCAAGATTTTTCCCGAATAGCTAAGCCGTTGACAGCGTTAACGCAAAAAGGGAAGAAATATGAATGGACTACTGAGCAGGAGAGTGCATTTCAATTACTGAAAAAGAAGTTGACTACGGCGCCTATTTTATCGTTACCAGAAGGGAACGATAATTTTGAAATATATTGTGACGCTTCGCGACAAGGTTTTGGTTGCGTTCTTATGCAACGGAAGAAAGTTATTGCATACGCATCCCGACAATTAAAGATTCACGAGCGGAATTATACGACGCATGATCTAGAATTGGGAGCAGTCGTGTTTGCATTGAAGATATGGAGACACTACTTGTATGGGGTTAAATGCACTGTGTTTACTGATCATAAAAGCCTTCAACATATTTTCGATCAAAAACAGCTGAACATGAGGCAACGTAGGTGGGTTGAGTTAATAAATGACTATGATTGTGAAATTCGTTATCATCCCGGGAAAGCGAACGTGGTGGCCGACGCTCTAAGCAGAAAGGAACGAGAACCAATTCGAGTACGAGCGATGAACATAAAAATTCGCATGAATCTCAACTCACAAATCAAAGAAGTTCAACGAGAAGCACTTACTAAAGAAAATATAGGAAATGAAATAATGAAGAAGTATGAGAAGCAACTCGTTATACGGGAAGATGGAATTCGATATTTTGCAAACCGTATTTGGGTACCGAAGTTGGGTGGATTAAGGAAGTTGATATTGAATGAGGCACATAAGACAAGATACTCGATACATCCTGGAGTTGGAAAGATGTACCAAGATCTTAAGACACATTATTGGTGGCCTAATTTAAAGACAGACGTTGCAACATATGTTGGGGAATGTTTAACTTGTTCGAAAGTCAAAGCTGAACACCAGAAGCCGTCAGGGTTACTTCAACAACCAGAAATCCCAGAATGGAAATGGGATGGTATTACCATGGATTTCATCACGAAGTTACCAAAGACTGCCTGGGGATACGACACCATTTGGGTGATTGTTGATCGTCTCACCAAGTCTGCACATTTCTTGCCTATAAAGGAAACGGATAGAATGGAGAAACTATTACGATTGTATATAAAGGAAGTTGTTTCAAGGCATGGAATACCTTTTTCCATTATATCCGATCGTGATAGTAGATTTACATCAAAGTTCTGGCAATCACTACAGGAGGCCCTAGGAACTCGTTTGGATATGAGTACCGCGTATCATCCGCAAACCGACGGGCAGAGTGAAAGAACGATTCAGACTCTTGAAGACATGCTCAGGGCATGTGTGATCGATTTTGGAAACGGATGGGATAAATATCTACCATTAGCAGAATTCTCGTATAATAATAGTTATCATGCGAGCATTAAAGCTGCGCCATTCGAAGCATTGTACGGAAGGAAGTGTAGATCTCCTATTTGTTGGAATGAAGTAGGAGATCGACAATTAACTGGTCCCGAGATCATACACGAAACAACTGAGAAGATAGTACAAATCAAGGAGAGATTGAAAACAGCCCGTAGTCGCCAAAAGAGCTACGCCGATGTTCGAAGGAAACCATTAGAGTTTCAGATCGGTGACATGGTTATGTTAAAGGTGTCACCGTGGAAAGGTGTAATACGCTTCGGAAAAAGGGGTAAACTGAACCCAAGATATGTAGGTCCGTTCAAGATTATCGAACGCATTGGACCGGTAGCTTATCGACTCGAGTTACCGCAACAACTCGCCGGAGTACATAATACCTTTCACGTCTCAAACCTTAAGAAGTGTCTTGCAAAGGAAGACCTCACCATTCCTCTTGAAGAAATCCATGTCGACGAGAAACTACAATTCATCGAAGAACCAATCGAAATCATGGACCGTGAAGTTAAACAGCTCAAGCAGAGCAACATACCGATCGTTAAGGTTCGTTGGAATGCTCGAAGAGGTCCTGAGTTTACTTGGGAACGAGAGGATCAGATGAAACAAAAGTATCCACACTTGTTTCTCGATGACGCAAAATAGGTACAATTTTAAAATTTCGGGACGAAATTTATTTAACGGGTAGGTACTGTAATGACCCGCACTTTTTCGATCAATTTATACTTATAAGATTAATATTTACATAAATTAAACCTTACCAACATGATAAGCAATCCAAATTGTTGAGACTTATGTTTTCAAAGAGAGTTCTACACAACGATTGACCGTCTAGTTTGACCGATGATATCACGAACTATACAATATATGATAATTATACGTTTGTGTATATATATGTATATATACATATTTAACATGATCTAAGGATGTTTTAATACCTCATTTTGTATTAATAACAATAAGTTATAAGTATATTTTGAAACTACTAACTTAAGTTTTCAAAACAATAACCATACGTAACGTTATTTGATATAAATACTTATAACCTATAATGTTTATACATATATCGTATATATAATGTATTTAATCACTTTTTAAAGACTTAAATACATAAAACAATATAAGTATATTCACAAAAGATAGCTATATTTGAATTCTCATTCCATTTTTCACAAAATTTCTATACGTATATCTAGAGTACATGTACTCGTATCATACCTAACCTCTATACGTATTTACTATTGGTATATACACATCAAATCACCACCAACCAGCCCTTGTTCAATGCCTTATGTATAAGGTAACTACTTTTGTTATCTAGTATGACAATTTCACATGATTAAAAGATTTTTTCACAAAATTACAAACTTATACACCTTTTACACCACCATTTATACTCCATTCCATTTTCATTTTACTACACATTTCCTTTAACTAAAACACACACACTTTTAAGAGCCTTAACCTCCATAACCATTCAGCTAATATCCATGAAGATCTAGCCATAAAAACATCACTTAATCACCATAAGAAAACTCTTACAAAAACACTTCAAGAATCCTTCCAAGAACACAAGTTTACTTCCAATCTTTCATCCAATTCCATCCCCCTTTTGGTTCTAGGTTTTTACTTCTCTTTTACAGCAATCTTGTCCAAGTAACTTGAGGTAGTAACTTTGTTCATAACCTTATTCGATTCATATATATATAGCTATCATATTTTATGGTATACAATTTTAACAACAAGAACATAGTTTGAATGTTTTCAAACTTGTTTGCAAACTAAATAGATCCTTCTAACTTAACTTTTAAAATACTTCAAGACCTGTAATATAACATAAATATATGCTAATTTGACAAGGTATAACTTGGTTTTTCAAAGAACACCTTAAAAACTGTTTTTACGACGTCGGAGTGCAACCGGGGACTGTTTGGGGTTGGATAATTAAAAACTATCTTGAACTTTGAATTGGAGGTTTATATTCTGGAAAAATGATATTTCTTATGAATATGTTAACACATAAAAATTTCATGATTTAATTCAAAGTATAAGTGTTTTTAGAAAAATGGTCATTAAATGATATTTTTGTAACAAAAATGATTAACTTCATAAGTTTCACCAAAGTTTCACCTTTGACCTGTGATTTCGAATACAAACTAAGGTATTTACAGTTCATATTCTTAAAGAGGGACTCGATCCAAGGAAGTGGCAAGTTGAACCAACGAAAACGGAGTTGTAACGAAGAAACTATGACCAAAACAAAATCGGATATCCAAGACTTGTTTAGTCACGAAAATAATTGGAGAAAAATTAAATAAATCACATCTTTTTAAAATAACATGATATTTTATATATATGTACTCATAATTTAATTTTATATGGTTCAGGATCACCCGTAAACAATACGAGAAGATTAATCATAAGATCCCATGATTGTACGCAACACGTCATTTGACAACACCGGTACTTTATGTACGCAACACGTCATTTGACAACACCGGTACCGTGGGTCAAGATTAATCTCGACCAATACATATTCGATGGGGGTTTTATTTATTTCATTAGGGGTTTATTAAACACCTAAAAATGAACCATTAAAATTGAATTACTAACATCGGACTGTTAACTACGGACTAAGAAATTATTAAAACTATTAAAAGTATAATAAGTATATATATGTGACGATTGTTTAAAATGGAAATATATTGATAAACTATATATGGATAGGTTCGTGATATCAACCGGAGACCAAGTCAAAATATATATATCTTCAAGGCAAAAGTGAGTATATAGTCCCACTTTTAAACTCTAAATATTTCGGGATGAGAATACATGTATTTTATGTTTTACGATATGGACACAAGTAACTGAAAAATATATTCTACGTTGAGTTGTACCACTGGCATACTTCCCTGTAGCTTGGTAACTGTTATTTACAGCGGTATTGTAAACGCGAATCCTGTTGATAGATCTATCGGGCCTGACAACCCCAACCGGACTGGACGACCAGTATTCAACGGTTGCACAGTACTTCGTTTCGTGACTACACTTGGTACGGTGTAGTAAGATTTCATAATAAAGGGAATATGCGACGTGATTAAATGTTAAGTATGGTTACCAAGTGCTCAACCACTTAGAATATTTTTATTAAAACGTTTATATATGAAATCTTGTGGTCTATATATATATATTGCTGCCGGCATTAAACCTATATCTCACCAACTTTATGTTGACGTTTTAAACATGTCTATTCTCAGGTGATAATTAGAAGCTTCCGCTGCAACATGTTGAATTTAAACAAGATCTTGAGTATGCATATTTGTGTCAAAAATAAAACTACATATCGGAGGATTTGTAATGTAAAATATGCTAGAAATCGTATTGTTATCATCACATGTAAAGTTTGTAAGTCTAAGATTATCGCTAAACGATAATCATCTTTTTATTGTCTAAAGCTTGTATTAAAATAAGAGTTATGGTTTGTAATGTAAAATAAATGCAGTTGTTCTTTTAAAAATGTCGCATATAGAGGTCAATACCTCGCAATGAAATCATACGTTATCTAACTCGTTCTTATGGTTAAGGACGGGTTATGACATGTGGTATCAGAGCGGTGGTCTTAGCGAACCAGGTTTGCATTAGTGTGTCTAACCGAGAAGTCGTTAGGATACATTAGTAAGTCTGAACTTTGACCGGGTTTGATTTAAAAACCATTGCTTATCATTGTTGGTTAAAATTTATATGTAAATATTATGTAGTACTAATGGGTTAGTTGTTGTGTGATAGATGTCGGGCTCAAAACTTGTCATCACGTTCAGCGACTCCGAACCAGAATCTTCAGATGGTGTTCCAGTCATTAACCTATCCGATGACGAAAATAATATCTTTGGGGAAGACTCACAAATTCCGGATGAACCGACTATAGAGAACCCGGAAAGTGAACCCGAGGAGGAAAGTGAACCCGAGGAGGAAAGTGAACCCGAGGAAGAAATACAGGAAATTACAAAAGAAGAGTTCGAACTAGGAAAGAACAACTGCATTTATTTTGTTCCAGGAAATTACAAAATAATACTTAACCATGGAAAATTAAACATTATACTTAACCATGTTTAATGTTTAATGTTCGTTTCTTTCCTAGTTCGAACTCTTCTTTTGTAATTTCCTGTATTTCTTCCTCGGGTTCACTTTCCTCCTCGGGTTCACTTTCTTCCTCGGGTTCACTTTCCGGGTTCTCTATAGTCGGTTCATCCGGAATTTGTGAGTCTTCCCCAAAGATATTATTTTCGTCATCGGATAGGTTAATGACTGGAACACCATCTGAAGATTCTGGTTCGGAGTCGCTGAACGTGATGACAAGTTTTGAGCCCGACATCTATCACACAACAACTAACCCATTAGTACTACATAATATTTACATATAAATTTTAACCAACAATGATAAGCAATGGTTTTTAAATCAAACCCGGTCAAAGTCCAGACTTACTAATGTATCCTAACGACTTCTCGGTTAGACACACTAATGCAAACCTGGTTCGCTAAGACCACCGCTCTGATACCACATGTCATAACCCGTCCTTAACCATAAGAACGAGTTAGATAACGTATGATTTCATTGCGAGGTATTGACCTCTATATGCGACATTTTTAAAAGAACAACTGCATTTATTTTACATTACAAACCATAACTCTTATTTTAATACAAGCTTTAGACAATAAAAAGATGATTATCGTTTAGCGATAATCTTAGACTTACAAACTTTACATGTGATGATAACAATACGATTTCTAGCATATTTTACATTACAAATCCTCCGATATGCAGTTTTATTTTTGACACAAATATGCATACTCAAGATCTTGTTTAAATTCAACATGTTGCAGCGGAAGCTTCTAATTATCACCTGAGAATAGACATGTTTAAAACGTCAACATAAAGTTGGTGAGATATAGGTTTAATGCCGGCAGCAATATATATATAGACCACAAGATTTCATATATAAACGTTTTAATAAAAATATTCTAAGTGGTTGAGCACTTGGTAACCATACTTAACATTTAATCACGTCGCATATTCCCTTTATTATGAAATCTTACTACACCGTACCAAGTGTAGTCACGAAACGAAGTACTGTGCAACCGTTGAATACTGGTCGTCCAGTCCGGTTGGGGTTGTCAGGCCCGATAGATCTATCAACAGGATTCGCGTTTACAATACCGCTGTAAATAACAGTTACCAAGCTACAGGGAAGTATGCCAGTGGTACAACTCAACGTAGAATATATTTTTCAGTTACTTGTGTCCATATCGTAAAACATAAAATACATGTATTCTCATCCCGAAATATTTAGAGTTTAAAAGTGGGACTATATACTCACTTTTGCCTTGAAGATATATATATTTTGACTTGGTCTCCGGTTGATATCACGAACCTATCCATATATAGTTTATCAATATATTTCCATTTTAAACAATCGTCACATATATATACTTATTATACTTTTAATAGTTTTAATAATTTCTTAGTCCGTAGTTAGTAATTCAATTTTAATGGTTCATATTTAGATGTTTAATAAACCCCCAATGAAATAAATAAAACCCCCATCGTATATGTATTGGTCGAGATTAATCTTGACCCACGGTACCGGTGTTGTCAAATGACGTGTTGCGTACATAAAGTACCGGTGTTGTCAAATGACGTGTTGCGTACAATCATGGGATCTTATGATTAATCTTCTCGTATTGTTTACGGGTGATCCTGAACCATATAAAATTAAATTATGAGTACATATATATAAAATATCATGTTATTTTAGAAGGATGTGGTTTATTTAATTTTTTTCCAATTAATCACGTAGCTAAACTAGTCTTGGATATCCGATTTCGTTTTGGTCATAGTTTCTTCGTTACAACTCCGTTTTCGTTGGTTCAACTTGCCACTTCCTTGGATCGAGTCCCTCTTTAAGAATATGAACTGTAAATACCTTAGTTTGTATTCGAAATCACAGGTCATAGGTCAAACTTTGGTGAAACTTATGAAGTTAATCATTTTCCATCATGTAAACAACCTTAAATGATTATTTTTCTAAAAATACTTATACTTTGAGTTAAATCATAAAATTTTTATGCGTTAACATATTCATAGTAAAAATCATTTTTCCAGCAAATAAACCTCCAATTCAAAGTTTAAGATGGTTTTTAATTATCCAACCCAAAACAGCCCCCGGTTACACTCCGACGTCGTAAAAACAGTTTTTAAGGTGTTCTTTGAAAAACCAAGTTAAACCTTGTTAAATTAGCATATATTTAAGATATATTACAGGTCTTGAAGTATTTTAAAAGTTAAGTTAGAAGGATCTAGTTAGTTTGCAAACAAGTTTGAAAACATTCAAACTATGTTCTTGTTGTTAAAATTTTATACCACAAAATAAGATAGCTATATATATATGAATCGAATAAGGTTATGAACATAGTTACTACCTCAAGTTCCTTGGACAAGGTTGCTGTAAAAGAGGAGTAAGAACCTAGAACCAAAAGGGTGATGGAATTGGATGAAAGATTGGAAGTAAGTTTGTGTTCTTGGAAGGATTTCTTGAAGTGTTGTTGTAAGAGTTTTCTTATTGCGATTAAGTAAGGTTTTTATGGCTAGATCTTCTTGGTAACTTGCTGGATGATTATGGAGTTTAAAGGTTAAGAAAGAGTGTGTGTATTAGCTAAGATAATTGAAGTTAAAATGAATCAAAATGAGGATCCATGAAGACCCTTTAAAACGTGATATGGGGGGGGGGGGGCAAGGACAAAATTTTAAGCTTGTAATCTTGTGTATTTGTCAAACAATCATACAAAAGCAATTACCTCTACCTTAGGGCAGTAACAAGGGCTAGTTAGGTGGTGATTTGATGTGTATATACCAATAGTAAATACGTATAGAAGTTAGGTATGATACGAGTACATATACTCTAGATATACGTATAGAAATCTTGTGAAAAATAGAATGAGGATTCAAATATAGCTATCTTTTGTGAATACACTTATATGATTTTATGTATTTAAGTCCTTAAAAGTGATTAAATACATTACATATACGATATATGTATAAACATTATAGGTTATAAGTATTTATGTCAAATAACGTTACGTATGGTTATCGTTTTGAAAACTTAAGTTAGTAGTTTCAAAATATACTTATAACTTATTGTTATTAATACAAAATGAGATATTAAAACATTCATTAATCATGTTAAATATGTATATATACATATATATACACAAACGTATAATTATCATATATTGTATAGTTCGTGATATCATCGGTCAAACTAGACGGTCAATCGTTGTGTAGAACTCTCTTTGAAAACATAAGTCTCAACAATTTGGATTGCTTATCATGTTGGTAAGGTTTAATTTATGTAAATATTAATCTTATAAGTATAAATTGATCGAAAAAGTGCGGGTCATTACAGTACCTACCCGTTAAATAAATTTTGTCCCGAAATTTTAAAATTGTACCTATTTTGCGTCATCGAGAAACAAGTGTGGATACTTTTGTTTCATCTGATCCTCTCGTTCCCAAGTAAACTCGGGACCTCTTCGAGCATTCCAACGAACCTTAACGATCGGTATGTTGCTCTACTTGAGCTGTTTAACTTCACGGTCCATGATTTCGATTGGTTCTTCGATGAATTGTAGTTTCTCGTCGACATGGATTTCTTCAAGAGGAATGGTGAGGTCTTCCTTTGCAAGACACTTCTTAAGGTTTGAGACGTGAAATGTATTATGTACTCCGGCGAGTTGTTGCGGTAACTCGAGTCGATAAGCTACCGGTCCAATGCGTTCGATAATCTTGAACGGACCTACATATCTTGGGTTCAGTTTACCCCTTTTTCCGAAGCGTATTACACCTTTCCACGGTGACACCTTTAACATAACCATGTCACCGATCTGAAACTCTAATGGTTTCCTTCGAACATCGGCGTAGCTCTTTTGGCGACTACGGGCTGTTTTCAATCTCTCCTTGATTTGTACTATCTTCTCAGTTGTTTCGTGTATGATCTCGGGACCAGTTAATTGTCGATCTCCTACTTCATTCCAACAAATAGGAGATCTACACTTCCTTCCGTACAATGCTTCGAATGGCGCAGCTTTAATGCTCGCATGATAACTATTATTATACGAGAATTCTGCTAATGGTAGATATTTATCCCATCCGTTTCCAAAATCGATCACACATGCCCTGAGCATGTCTTCAAGAGTCTGAATCGTTTTTTCACTCTGCCCGTCGGTTTGCGGATGATACGCGGTACTCATATCCAAACGAGTTCCTAGGGCCTCCTGTAGTGATTGCCAGAACTTTGATGTAAATCTACTATCACGATCGGATATAATGGAAATAGGTATTCCATGCTTTGAAACAACTTCCTTTATATACAATCGTAATAGTTTCTCCATTCTATCCGTTTCCTTTATAGGCAAGAAATGTGCAGACTTGGTGAGACGATCAACAATCACCCAAATGGTGTCGTATCCCCAGGCAGTCTTTGGTAACTTCGTGATGAAATCCGTGGTAATACCATCCCATTTCCATTTTGGGATTTCTGGTTGTTGAAGTAACCCTGACGGCTTCTGGTGTTCAGCTTTGACTTTGGAACAAGTTAAACATTCCCCAACATATGTTGCAACGTCTGTCTTTAAATTAGGCCACCAATAATGTGTCTTAAGATCTTGGTACATCTTTCCAACTCCAGGATGTATCGAGTATCTTGTCTTATGTGCCTCATTCAATATCAACTTCCTTAATCCACCCAACTTCGGTACCCAAATACGGTTTGCAAAATATCGAATTCCATCTTCCCGTATAACGAGTTGCTTCTCATACTTCTTCATTATTTCATTTCCTGTATTTTCTTTAGTAAGAGCTTCTCGTTGAGCCTCTTTGATTTGTGAGTTAAGATTCATGCGAATTTTTATGTTCATCGCTCGTACTCGAATTGGTTCTCGTTCCTTTCTGCTTAGAGCGTCGGCCACCACGTTCGTTTTCCCGGGATGATAACGAATTTCACAATCATAGTCATTTATTAACTCAACCCACCTACGTTGCCTCATGTTCAGCTGTTTTTGATCGAAAATATGTTGAAGGCTTTTATGATCAGTAAACACAGTGCATTTAACCCCATACAAGTAGTGTCTCCATATCTTCAATGCAAACACGACTGCTCCCAGTTCTAGATCATGAGTCGTATAATTCCGCTCGTGAATCTTCAATTGTCGGGATGCGTATGCAATAACTTTCTTTCGTTGCATAAGAACACAACCAAAACCTTGTCGCGAAGCGTCACAATATATTTCAAAATCATCGTTCCCTTCTGGTAACGATAAAATAGGCGCCGTAGTCAACTTCTTTTTCAGTAATTGAAATGCACTCTCCTGCTCAGTAGTCCATTCATATTTCTTCCCTTTTTGCGTTAACGCTGTCAACGGCTTAGCTATTCGGGAAAAATCTTGAATAAACCTTCTATAATAACCGGCTAAACCCAAAAATTGGCGTATCTGCATTGGTGTCTTAGGAGTCTCCCATTTTTCAATGGCTTCAATTTTTGCTGGATCAACCTGAATTCCTTTGCTACTAACAACGTGGCCAAGAAATTGCACTTCTTTCAACCAGAAAGCACATTTAGAAAATTTAGCATATAGCTGTTCTTTTCTTAACAACTCTAATATCAACCTTAAATGCTGCTCATGCTCTTGCTCACTCTTGGAATAGATAAGAATATCATCAATGAAAACGATAACAAACTTATCTAAATATGGACTACAAACTCGATTCATGAGGTCCATGAATACAGCTGGCGCATTCGTCAATCCAAACGGCATGACCAAAAATTCGTAATGACCGTAGCGTGTCCGAAAAGCAGTTTTCGGTATATCTTCTTCTTTGACACGTAATTGATGATAGCCCGATCTTAGGTCAATTTTCGAGTACACACATGATCCTTGGAGTTGATCAAATAAGTCGTCAATTCTCGGTAGTGGATACCGATTCTTGATAGTTAACTTATTTAATTCACGATAATCTATACACATTCGGAAAGATCCGTCTTTCTTCTTGACGAATAAAATTGGAGCTCCCCACGGTGAAGTACTTGGTCGTATGAATCCGCGATCCAGTAATTCTTTTAACTGACTCTGAAGTTCTTTTAACTCGGACGGTGCAAGTCTATATGGAGCACGGGCAACCGGTGCAGCTCCTGGTACAAGATCTATTTGAAATTCTACAGATCTAAATGGAGGTAATCCCGGCAACTCTTCCGGAAATACTTCAGGAAAATCTCTTGCCACAGGCACGTCATTGATGCACTTCTCTTTTTCTTTCTTTTCGACTTTATTAACATGTGCTAAGATAGCATAGCACCCTTTCTTCAAGCACTTTTGAGCTTTCAAATAACTAATGAGTTTTAGCTTTGAGTTACCCTTCTCTCCATAAATCATTACTGACGTTTTATCTTTACGAGGAATGCGAATTGCCTTCTTGGCGCACACAACTTCAGCTCCTATTTTGGACATCCAGTCCATGCCGACTATTACATCAAAACTTCCTAATTCTACGGGTATCAAGTCAATTTTAAACGTTTCTCCGGCTAAATTTATTTTACAATCACGGCAAATTTTATCGGCTTTAATTAGTTTACCATTAGCTAACTCAATCATGTACTTAGCATCTAGAGGTAATGATGAACAATTCAATTTAGCGTAAAAGCCTCTACTCACGTAACTTCTATCGGCACCAGTATCAAATATAATAGATGCGGATAAGTTATTAATGGTAAACGTACCCGTAACAAGCTCCGTGTCTTCACACGCCTCTCTAGCATTAATAACAAATGCTCTCCCTCGTGCAGGTCCGATATTCTTCTCTGGATTCGGGCACTCGCTCTTATAATGACCCTGTTTCCCACATCCATAACAAGTAACAGTAGCCAAAGCAGTTCTATTTGCATTAGTGGCAGGAGTCTTGGTACCATTTGTATTTGTAACGAGAGTCCTACAATCTTCAGCAAGATGACCCTTTCGATTACATTTGTTGCATACCACATTACAGTAACCAGAGTGATGTTTGTGGTATCGGTTGCATAAAGGATTTTGTCCTTTATAACCAAAGCTTAAACCACTACCCGCACCTTGCGTGATTTCTTGTTTCTTAAAAGATTGTTGTTGGTTACCTCGATCATAATTTCCATTCCACTTTCTTTTGTTACCTGATACCTTCACATCAGTATTGGATACTTTCTTATCCATGATGACCTGATCCATTAGCTCGTTTGCCATGGTTATAGCTTCATGAATTGTCTTAGGTTTCGATGCTGTAACATTTGCCTTGACCTTTTTGGGCAAACCATCTTTGTACATTTCAATCTTCCGTTCTTCGGTTGGAACCAATTCAGGACATAGCAAAACTAATTCCATGAATCGCTGATTGTAGTTGGTGATTTCAGTACCAATAACCTTCAGACTTCGTAACTCATCTTCCAACTTCCTAACCTCGTTCCTTGGACAATATTCGTTGATTAACATTGTTTTGAATTCTTCCCACGGAGTATCATAAGCTACATCTCCTCCTACAGCCTTCACATAATTTTTCCACCACGTGAGTGCACTATCTTGTAAAGTGCATGATGCATACTTGGTCATGTCCTTTTCAACACAACCACTGATTTTAAACACAGTCTCCATCTTTTCTATCCACCGGGTTAAACCGATCGGTCCTTCTGTTCCACTGAATGATGAGGGCTTGCAAGCTTGAAAAGTTTTGTAAGTGCACCCCACACGAGGATTTGGGTTAATTGCAGCACCTCTTGCAGCCTCGACCCATAACATTCTGTCGTTCACTCGCTGATTGATGAGTTCCTGGATTTCTTGTTCCGTCATTCGGTTCAATCGCGCCATATTCTTCTATAAGAATGAAAAGAAAATAATTATTCACATGGAATATTATAGATGTAGTGTATATTTACAGTACATTATAGCTTATTAATAATATGAACCAGGTATTATTATAAAAGCCTTTTCTTCTTATTAGCGTTTTATAATTATATCTAGGGTAGTACCTACCCGTTAATGTCCATACTTAATAGCTTAGTACAGAATCAATTACTACCATCTAAATAATACTTAACCATGGAAAATTATTGCATTTCACACTTCACTATTTTACATATGCTTATCTTACATCGAACATTAAACAAACCACACTAATAATATTATACAAAACATTATATGATCCCATGGTTTAATACGGCAGCGCATCGTTTGGTCTATTTTCTAGGACGTTTAGGTTCAAAGAATCGCTTAACGCTTATCCTGGCTGTCTGCCTATATTTTGGCTGTGGGACTGAAGAACTGGATGCCGGGATAGAACGAATAGGAATAGCGGGAATAGGGGTGGTAGTGTCTAGTGAAGTTGGTGCCACATCATCCTTACTAAACTCGGGATTTGAATTTTCTAATTCATTAGCCTTTCGTTTCTTTCCTAGTTCGAACTCTTCTTTTGTAATTTCCTGTATTTCTTCCTCGGGTTCACTTTCCTCCTCGGGTTCACTTTCCTCCTCGGGTTCACTTTCCTCCTCGGGTTCACTTTCCGGGTTCTCTATAGTCGGTTCATCCGGAATTTGTGAGTCTTCCCCAAAGATATTATTTTCGTCATCGGATAGGTTAATGACTGGAACACCATCTGAAGATTCTGGTTCGGAGTCGCTGAACGTGATGACAAGTTTTGAGCCCGACATCTATCACACAACAACTAACCCATTAGTACTACATAATATTTACATATAAATTTTAACCAACAATGATAAGCAATGGTTTTTAAATCAAACCCGGTCAAAGTCCAGACTTACTAATGTATCCTAACGACTTCTCGGTTAGACACACTAATGCAAACCTGGTTCGCTAAGACCACCGCTCTGATACCACATGTCATAACCCGTCCTTAACCATAAGAACGAGTTAGATAACGTATGATTTCATTGCGAGGTATTGACCTCTATATGCGACATTTTTAAAAGAACAACTGCATTTATTTTACATTACAAACCATAACTCTTATTTTAATACAAGCTTTAGACAATAAAAAGATGATTATCGTTTAGCGATAATCTTAGACTTACAAACTTTACATGTGATGATAACATTACGATTTCTAGCATATTTTACATTACAAATCCTCCGATATGCAGTTTTATTTTTGACACAAATATGCATACTCAAGATCTTGTTTAAATTCAACATGTTGCAGCGGAAGCTTCTAATTATCACCTGAGAATAGACATGTTTAAAACGTCAACATAAAGTTGGTGAGATATAGGTTTAATGCCGGCATCAATATATATATAGACCACAAGATTTCATATATAAACGTTTTAATAAAAATATTCTAAGTGGTTGAGCACTTGGTAACCATACTTAACATTTAATCACGTCGCATATTCCCTTTATTATGAAATCTTACTACACCGTACCAAGTGTAGTCACGAAACGAAGTACTGTGCAACCGTTGAATACTGGTCGTCCAGTCCGGTTGGGGTTGTCAGGCCCGATAAATCTATCAACAGGATTCGCGTTTACAATACCGCTGTAAATAACAGTTACCAAGCTACAGGGAAGTATGCCAGTGGTACAACTCAACGTAGAATATATTTTTCAGTTACTTGTGTCCATATCGTAAAACATAAAATACATGTATTCTCATCCCGAAATATTTAGAGTTTAAAAGTGGGACTATATACTCACTTTTGCCTTGAAGATATATATATTTTGACTTGGTCTCCGGTTGATATCACGAACCTATCCATATATAGTTTATCAATATATTTCCATTTTAAACAATCGTCACATATATATACTTATTATACTTTTAATAGTTTTAATAATTTCTTAGTCCGTAGTTAGTAATTCAATTTTAATGGTTCATATTTAGATGTTTAATAAACCCCCAATGAAATAAATAAAACCCCCATCGTATATGTATTGGTCGAGATTAATCTTGACCCACGGTACCGGTGTTGTCAAATGACGTGTTGCGTACATAAAGTACCGGTGTTGTCAAATGACGTGTTGCGTACAATCATGGGATCTTATGATTAATCTTCTCGTATTGTTTACGGGTGATCCTGAACCATATAAAATTAAATTATGAGTACATATATATAAAATATCATGTTATTTTAGAAGGATGTGGTTTATTTAATTTTTTTCCAATTAATCACGTAGCTAAACTAGTCTTGGATATCCGATTTCGTTTTGGTCATAGTTTCTTCGTTACAACTCCGTTTTCGTTGGTTCAACTTGCCACTTCCTTGGATCGAGTCCCTCTTTAAGAATATGAACTGTAAATACCTTAGTTTGTATTCGAAATCACAGGTCATAGGTCAAACTTTGGTGAAACTTATGAAGTTAATCATTTTCCATCATGTAAACAACCTTAAATGATTATTTTTCTAAAAATACTTATACTTTGAGTTAAATCATAAAATTTTTATGCGTTAACATATTCATAGTAAAAATCATTTTTCCAGAAAATAAACCTCCAATTCAAAGTTTAAGATGGTTTTTAATTATCCAACCCAAAACAGCCCCCGGTTACACTCCGACGTCGTAAAAACAGTTTTTAAGGTGTTCTTTGAAAAACCAAGTTAAACCTTGTTAAATTAGCATATATTTAAGATATATTACAGGTCTTGAAGTATTTTAAAAGTTAAGTTAGAAGGATCTAGTTAGTTTGCAAACAAGTTTGAAAACATTCAAACTATGTTCTTGTTGTTAAAATTTTATACCACAAAATAAGATAGCTATATATATATGAATCGAATAAGGTTATGAACATAGTTACTACCTCAAGTTCCTTGGACAAGGTTGCTGTAAAAGAGGAGTAAGAACCTAGAACCAAAAGGGTGATGGAATTGGATGAAAGATTGGAAGTAAGTTTGTGTTCTTGGAAGGATTTCTTGAAGTGTTGTTGTAAGAGTTTTCTTATGGTGATTAAGTAAGGTTTTTATGGCTAGATCTTCTTGGTAACTTGCTGGATGATTATGGAGTTTAAAGGTTAAGAAAGAGTGTGTGTATTAGCTAAGATAATTGAAGTTAAAATGAATCAAAATGAGGATCCATGAAGACCCTTTAAAACGTGATATGGGGGGGGGGGCAAGGACAAAATTTTAAGCTTGTAATCTTGTGTATTTGTCAAACAATCATACAAAAGCAATTACCTCTACCTTAGGGCAGTAACAAGGGCTAGTTAGGTGGTGATTTGATGTGTATATACCAATAGTAAATACGTATAGAAGTTAGGTATGATACGAGTACATATACTCTAGATATACGTATAGAAATCTTGTGAAAAATAGAATGAGGATTCAAATATAGCTATCTTTTGTGAATACACTTATATGATTTTATGTATTTAAGTCCTTAAAAGTGATTAAATACATTACATATACGATATATGTATAAACATTATAGGTTATAAGTATTTATGTCAAATAACGTTACGTATGGTTATCGTTTTGAAAACTTAAGTTAGTAGTTTCAAAATATACTTATAACTTATTGTTATTAATACAAAATGAGATATTAAAACATTCATTAATCATGTTAAATATGTATATATACATATATATACACAAACGTATAATTATCATATATTGTATAGTTCGTGATATCATCGGTCAAACTAGACGGTCAAATGTTGTGTAAAACTCTTTTCGGAAACATAAGTCTCAACAATTTGGATTGCTTATCATGTTGGTAAGGTTTAATTTATGTAAATATTAATCTTATAAGTATAGAATGATCGAAAAAGTGCGGGTCATTACAGTACCTACCCGTTAAATAAATTTCGTCCCGAAATTTTAAAATTGTACCTATTTTGCGTCATCGAGAAACAAGTGTGGATATTTTTGTTTCATTTGATCCATCCGTTTCCAAAATCGATCACACATGCCCTGAGCATGTCTTCAAGAGTCTGAATCGTTCTTTCACTCTGCCCGTCGGTTTGCGGATGATACGCGGTACTCATATCCAAACGAGTTCCTTGTAGTGACCCGAACTTTTCCATGTTTATATATATTAATTGAGATTGATATTTACATGATTAAATGTTTCCAACATGTTAAGCAATCAAACTTGTTAAGACTTGATTAATTGAAATAGGTTTCATATAGACAATTGACCACCCAAGTTGACCGGTGATTCACGAACGTTAAAACTTGTAAAAACTATATGATGACATATATATGGTTATATATATAGTTAACATGATATTATGATATGTAAACATATCATTAAGTATATTAACAATGAACTACATATGTAAAAACAAGACTACTAACTTAATGATTTTGAAACGAGACATATATGTAACGATTATCGTTGTAACGACATTTAATGTATATATATCATATTAAGAGATATTCGTACATCATAATATCATGATAATATAATAATTTAAAATCTCTTTTAATATTATAAACATTGGGTTAACAACATTTAACAAGATCGTTAACCTAAAGGTTTCAAAACAACATTTACATGTAACGACTAACGATGACTTAACGACTCAGTTAAAATGTATATACATGTAGTGTTTTAATATGTATTCATACACTTTTGAAAGACTTCAAGACGCTTATCAAAATACTTCTACTTAACAAAAATGCTTACAATTACATCCTCGTTCAGTTTCATCAACAATTCTACTCGTATGCACCCGTATTCGTACTCGTACAATACACAGCTTTTAGATGTATGTACTATTGGTATATACACTCCAATGATCAGCTCTTAGCAGCCCATGTGAGTCACCTAACACATGTGGGAACCATCATTTGGCAACTAGCATGAAATATCTCATAAAATTACAAAAATATGAGTAATCATTCATGACTTATTTACATGAAAACAAAATTACATATCCATTATATCTAATCCATACACCAACGACCAAAAACACCTACAAACACTTTCATTCTTCAATTTTCTTCATCTAATTGATCTCTCTCAAGTTCTATCTTCAAGTTCTAAGTGTTCTTCATAAATTTCAAAAGTTCTAGTTTCATAAAATCAAGAATACTTTCAAGATTGCTAGCTCACTTCCAATCTTGTAAGGTGATCATCCAACCTCAAGAAATCTTTGTTTCTTACAGTAGGTTATCATTCTAATACAAGGTAATAATCATATTCAAACTTTGGTTCAATTTCTATAACTATAACAATCTTATTTCAAGTGATGATCTTACTTGAACTTGTTTTCGTGTCATGATTTTGCTTCAAGAACTTTGAGCCATCCAAGGATCCATTGAAGCTAGATCCATTTTTCTCTTTTCCAGTAGGTTCATCCAAGGAACTTAAGGTAGTAATGATGTTCATAACATCATTCGATTCATACATATAAAGCTATCTTATTCGAAGGTTTAAACTTGTAATCACTAGAACATAGTTTAGTTAATTCTAAACTTGTTCGCAAACAAAAGTTAATCCTTCTAACTTGACTTTTAAAATCAACTAAACACATGTTCTATATCTATATGATATGCTAACTTAATGATTTAAAACCTGGAAACACGAAAAACACCGTAAAACCGGATTTACGCCGTCGTAGTAACACCGCGGGCTGTTTTGGGTTAGTTAATTAAAAACTATGATAAACTTTGATTTAAAAGTTGTTATTCTGAGAAAATGATTTTTATTATGAACATGAAACTATATCCAAAAATTATGGTTAAACTCAAAGTGGAAGTATGTTTTCTAAAATGGTCATCTAGACGTCGTTCTTTCGACTGAAATGACTACCTTTACAAAAACGACTTGTAACTTATTTTTCCGACTATAAACCTATACTTTTTCTGTTTAGATTCATAAAATAGAGTTCAATATGAAACCATAGCAATTTGATTCACTCAAAACGGATTTAAAATGAAGAAGTTATGGGTAAAACAAGATTGGATAATTTTTCTCATTTTAGCTACGTGAAAATTGGTAACAAATCTATTCCAACCATAACTTAATCAACTTGTATTGTATATTATGTAATCTTGAGATACCATAGACACGTATACAATGTTTCGACCTATCATGTCGACACATCTATATATATTTCGGAACAACCATAGACACTCTATATGTGAATGTTGGAGTTAGCTATACAGGGTTGAGGTTGATTCCAAAATATATATAGTTTGAGTTGTGATCAATACTGAGATACGTATACACTGGATCATGGATTGATTCAAGATAATATTTATCGATTTATTTCTGTACATCTAACTGTGGACAACTAGTTGTAGGTTACTAACGAGGACAGCTGACTTAATAAACTTAAAACATCAAAATATATTAAAAGTGTTGTAAATATATTTTGAACATACTTTGATATATATGTATATATTGTTATAGGTTCGTGAATCAACCAGTGGCCAAGTCTTACTTCCCGACGAAGTAAAAATCTGTGAAAGTGAGTTATAGTCCCACTTTTAAAATCTAATATTTTTGGGATGAGAATACATGCAGGTTTTATAAATGATTTACAAAATAGACACAAGTACGTGAAACTACATTCTATGGTTGAATTATTGAAATCGAATATGCCCCTTTTTATTAAGTCTGGTAATCTGAGAATTAGGGAACAGACACCTTAATTGACGCGAATCCTAAAGATAGATCTATTGGGCCTAACAAACCCCATCCAAAGTACCGGATGCTTTAGTACTTCGAAATTTATATCATATCCGAAGGGTGTCCCGGAATGATGGGGATATTCTTATATATGCATCTTGTTAATGTCGGTTACCAGGTGTTCACCATATGAATGATTTTTATCTCTATGTATGGGATGTGTATTGAAATATGAAATCTTGTGGTCTATTATTATGATTTGATATATATAGGTTAAACCTATAACTCACCAACATTTTTGTTGACGTTTTAAGCATGTTTATTCTCAGGTGATTATTAAGAGCTTCCGCTGTCGCATACTTAAATAAGGACGAGATTTGGAGTCCATGCTTGTATGATATTGTGTAAAAACTGCATTCAAGAAACTTATTTTGTTGTAACATATTTGTATTGTAAACCATTATGTAATGGTCATGTGTAAACAGGATATTTTAGATTATCATTATTTGATAATCTACTTAAAGCTTTTTAAACCTTTATTGATGAAATAAAGGTTATGGTTTGTTTTAAAATGAATGCAGTCTTTGAAAAACGTCTCATATAGAGGTCAAAACCTCGCAACGAAATCAATTAATATGGAACGTTTTTAATCAATAAGAACGGGACATTTCAGTTGGTATCCGAGCGTTGGTCTTAGAGAACCAGAAAATTGCATTAGTGTGTCTTATCGAGTTTGTTAGGATGCATTAGTGAGTCTGGACTTCGACCGTGTTTTCTTTAAAAATGATTGCTTAACATTTTTGTTGGAAACTATATATTTTTAACATATGAATATTATGTGATATATTAATCTCTTAACGTGTTTGATATTATGTGATAGATGTCTACCTCTAGAACAAGTCCCATTGACTCACCTAATAATAATGAAGAGTCAAATGTAAATTGGAATGATTCGTGGACTGATTCACAAGTTCCCGAAGAGGAACCGGAAGAAGAGTCGGAACCGGAAGAAGAATCGGAACCGGAAGAAGAATCGGAACCGGAAGAAGAAATAGAACCGGTGGGGGAAATAATAAAACGGTTAAGTAAAAGAGAATCCTCAACCAACCGACCAAGGTTAATTATGGTCAATGGTGTTTCCGCCAAGGAAGCAAAATATTGGGAGGATTACCAATTCTCCGATGAATCGGATTCCGACGAGAATTCCGATGATGTTATAGAAATAACCCCAACTGAATTTAAAAAGGCAAAAGAAAATAATAAGGGAAAGGGCATAAAAATAGAGAAATCTAATTCCAACCCCGATGAACTTTATATGTATCGTCAACCCCCGAAGTCCTTAAGTTGTAACAATGACCCGGGAACCTCTAAACCACCAGGTTTTTCTAAACCAATGTGGACAACAACGGCTCGTATTAGGGGAACATCATATATCCCTAGAAACTTGGCAAAACGAACCAAAACCCAACAAGAAGAAACGAGCGAGTCGGAATAAGATAGTTGTATTCCTGTGGTGTAATATATGTAATATAGTGTGCTTATGCTTTATGATATATGTAAAAATTGCTTGTATTAATAAGTATTTTTTTTTTATGAATCTAACTCTTGTCTATTTTACAGTTTAAAAACACAAAATGGATAGACAACCCAATATTTTAAGAGACCTACCCGGAGACATGATTGATGAAATCTTGTCTAGAGTCGGCCAGAATTCTTCGGCACAACTATTTAAGGCGAGATCAGTTTGTAAGACATTCGAAGAACGTTCCAAGAATGTCTTGGTTTATAAGAGACTTTCGTTTGAAAGATGGGGGATATCACATTGGGAAACCCATAAGTTACGATGTGTTTACTTTGACGCATATATTGCGGGGAACCCAAATGCTATTTTACGCAACGGGTTAAGAAATTATTTTGACTCAATATATCCGAATATTGGACTTCGTGATTTAGAAAAAGCGGCTAACATGCAACATAAAGAAGCATGTTATGCTTACGGATTAGTAATGTTCGCTTCTCACCAAAGTGAGAACAAGAACATCGGGCTACAACTATTAAACAAAACGTTTCCACAAGTGACGGAGTCGGTAATTGGGGTAAGAAATGAGGTTTTTAGATTATTACGGGACTGTTGGACATTACGTAACCCTCGTCCCTTTGATGATGTTACAACACGCTGTCTTATCAACGGCCATAACGGTTATGTTGCACAAGACCAAGGATGGGAAGTAGTCCTAGTAAAACCAGAATGCATGACTTGTTTCTGGACGTATGAATTACGTGTCTTTATTGCCTTTGCTGAACGACTTGTGTACTAGCTAGAATTATCTTCACAACTATCTTGTATCAAAGTTATTGTGTGCTATATTTCATGTTTTATGTAAAATAAGCGGTATTGTAAGTTTGTAAAATATTGTATAAAAGCTTGAACGCGAAATATTATTACAATCAGTTTTTCATATAGAATTGTAGTAGTTGAATTGTATATTAGCTACTAAGTATGAACTTAACGGGTAGGTACTACCCGAATTTAAACTTATAAAACGCTAATATGAAGAAAAAGCTTTTATTAATGAGTTCATATTATGCTACGAAATACTATTAACTACTCTTAACATTCTGTATGATTAACTTGTTCCATTTGACTATTTTGAAGGAAATGTCACCGACTACTCGACACACCGTGAATATGAATGAAGAGGAATTCCGTACTTTTCTAGCTTCAAACATAGCCGCAGTACAGGCTGCGCTACATACCAACAATAACCTTGGATCTAGCAGTACAGGAAATCGTGTAGGATGCACCTACAAAGAATTCACTGCCTGCAAACCTTTGGAATTTGATGGAACCGAAGGACCGATCGGATTGAAACGGTGGACCGAGAAGGTCGAATCAGTGTTTGCCATAAGTAAGTGTACTGAAGAGGACAAAGTGAAGTACGCTACGCATACCTTCACAGGTTCTGCGTTAACATGGTGGAATACCTATCTAGAGCAAGTGGGACAAGATGATGCGTACGCACTACCTTGGTCAACATTCAAGCACTTGATGAACGAGAAGTACCGTCCCAGAACTGAGGTCAATAAGCTCAAGACAGAACTTAGAGGGTTACGAACCCAAGGATTTGATATTACCACATACGAAAGACGATTCACAGAATTGTGCCTATTGTGTCCGGGAGCATTCGAAGATGAGGAAGAGAAGATTGACGCGTTTGTGAAAGGATTACCAGAAAGAATCCAAGAAGATATAAGTTCACACGAGCCCGCCTCCATACAACAGGCATGTAGAATGGCTCACAAACTCGTGAACCAAATTGAAGAAAGAATTAAAGAACAGACTGCTGAAGAGGCCAATGTGAAGCAAGTCAAAAGAAAGTGGGAGGAAAACGGTGATAAGAATCACCAATACAACAACAACAACAATTACAACAATAATCGCAACAATTATCCCAACAATCGCAACATCAATTGCAACTACAACAAACGGCCCAACAACAACAACAACAACAGCAACTACAACAATCATCCCAACAACAATAATAACCGCAACAACAACAATCAGAAGCAGCTATGCCAAAGGTGTGAAAAGAATCACTCGGGGTTCTGCACCAAATTTTGCAACAAGTGTAAAAGAAATGGTCATAGCGCGGCGAAGTGTGAGGTCTACGGACCAGGGGTTAATAGAACGAAAGGAACAAATGGTGTCGGAACGAGTAATGGCGGAGCAAGTAGTGTCGGAGCAAGTTATGCCAATGTAGTTTGTTATAAATGTGGAAAACCAGGCCACATTATTAGAAATTGCCCGAACCAGGAGAACACGAATGGACAAGGCCGTGGAAGAGTTTTCAATATTAATGCGGCAGAGGCACAGGAAGACCCGGAGCTTGTTACGGGTACGTTTCTTATTGACAATAAATCTGCTTACGTTTTATTTGATTCGGGTGCGGATAGAAGCTATATGAGTAGAGATTTTTGTGCTAAATTAAGTTGTCCATTGACGCCTTTGGATAGTAAATTTTTACTCGAATTAGCAAATGGTAAATTAATTTCAGCAGATAATATATGTCGGAATCGAGAAATTAAACTGGTTAGCGAAACATTTAAGATTGATTTGATACCAGTAGAGTTAGGGAGTTTTGATGTGATAATCGGTATGGACTGGTTGAAAGAAGTGAAAGCGGAGATCGTTTGTTACAAAAATGCAATTCGCATTATACGAGAAAAAGGAAAACCCTTAATGGTGTACGGAGAAAAGGGCAACACGAAGCTACATCTTATTAGTAATTTGAAGGCACAAAAACTAATAAGAAAAGGTTGCTATGCTGTTCTAGCACACGTCGAGAAAGTACAAACTGAAGAAAAGAGCATCAATGATGTTCCCGTCGCAAAAGAATTTCCTGATGTATTTCCGAAAGAATTACCGGGATTACCCCCACATCGATCCGTTGCATTTCAAATAGATCTTGTACCAGGAGCTGCACCAATAGCTCGTGCTCCTTACAGACTCGCACCCAGCGAGATGAAAGAACTACAAAGCCAATTACAAGAACTTTTAGAGCGTGGTTTCATTCGACCAAGCACATCACCGTGGGGAGCTCCTGTTTTGTTTGTCAAGAAGAAAGATGGTACATTCAGGTTGTGTATCGACTACCGAGAGTTGAACAAACTTACCATCAAGAACCGCTACCCACTACCGAGAATCGATGACTTATTTGATCAACTACAAGGCTCGTCTGTCTATTCAAAGATTGACTTACGTTCCGGGTATCATCAAATGCGGGTGAAAGAAGATGATATTCCAAAGACTGCTTTCAGAACACGTTACGGTCATTACGAGTTTATGGTCATGCCGTTTGGTTTAACTAATGCACCAGCTGTGTTCATGGACCTTATGAACCGAGTGTGTGGACCATACCTTGACAAGTTTGTCATTGTTTTCATTGATGACATACTTATTTACTCAAAGAATGACCAAGAACACGGTGAACATTTGAGAAAGGTGTTAGAAGTATTGAGGAAGGAAGAATTGTACGCTAAGTTTTCAAAGTGTGCATTTTGGTTGGAAGAAGTTCAATTCCTCGGTCACATAGTGAACAAAGAAGGTATTAAGGTGGATCCGGCAAAGATAGAAACTGTTGAAAAGTGGGAAACCCCGAAAACTCCGAAACACATACGCCAGTTTTTAGGACTAGCTGGTTACTACAGAAGGTTCATCCAAGACTTTTCCAGAATAGCAAAACCCTTGACTGCATTAACGCATAAAGGGAAGAAATTTGAATGGAATGATGAACAAGAGAAAGCGTTTCAGTTATTGAAGAAAAAGCTAACTACGGCACCTATATTGTCATTGCCTGAAGGGAATGATGATTTTGTGATTTATTGTGACGCATCAAAGCAAGGTCTCGGTTGTGTATTAATGCAACGAACGAAGGTGATTGCTTATGCGTCTAGACAATTGAAGATTCACGAACAAAATTATACGACGCATGATTTGGAATTAGGCGCGGTTGTTTTTGCATTAAAGACTTGGAGGCACTACTTATATGGGGTCAAAAGTATTATATATACCGACCACAAAAGTCTTCAACACATATTTAATCAGAAACAACTGAATATGAGGCAGCGTAGGTGGATTGAATTATTGAATGATTACGACTTTGAGATTCGTTACCACCCGGGGAAGGCAAATGTGGTAGCCGATGCCTTGAGCAGGAAGGACAGAGAACCCATTCGAGTAAAATCTATGAATATAATGATTCATAATAACCTTACTACTCAAATAAAGGAGGCGCAACAAGGAGTTTTAAAAGAGGGAAATTTAAAGGATGAAATACCCAAAGGATCGGAGAAGCATCTTAATATTCGGGAAGACGGAACCCGGTATAGGGCTGAAAGGATTTGGGTACCAAAATTTGGAGATATGAGAGAAATGGTACTTAGAGAAGCTCATAAAACCAGATACTCAATACATCCTGGAACGGGGAAGATGTACAAGGATCTCAAGAAACATTTTTGGTGGCCGGGTATGAAAGCCGATGTTGCTAAATACGTAGGAGAATGTTTGACGTGTTCTAAAGTCAAAGCTGAGCATCAGAAACCATCAGGTCTACTTCAACAACCCGAAATCCCAGAATGGAAATGGGAAAACATTACCATGGATTTCATCACTAAATTGCCAAGGACTGCAAGTGGTTTTGATACTATTTGGGTAATAGTTGATCGTCTCACCAAATCAGCACACTTCCTGCCAATAAGAGAAGATGACAAGATGGAGAAGTTAGCACGACTGTATTTGAAGGAAGTCATCTCCAGACATGGAATACCAATCTCTATTATCTCTGATAGGGATGGCAGATTTATTTCAAGATTCTGGCAGACATTACAGCAAGCATTAGGAACTCGTCTAGACATGAGTACTGCCTATCATCCACAAACTGATGGGCAGAGCGAAAGGACGATACAAACGCTTGAAGACATGCTACGAGCATGTGTTATTGATTTTGGAAACAGTTGGGATCGACATCTACCGTTAGCAGAATTTTCCTACAACAACAGCTACCATTCAAGCATTGAGATGGCACCGTTTGAAGCACTTTATGGTAGAAAGTGCAGGTCTCCGATTTGTTGGAGTGAAGTGGGGGATAGACAGATTACGGGTCCGGAGATTATACAAGAAACTACCGAGAAGATCATCCAAATTCAACAACGGTTGAAAACCGCCCAAAGTCGACAAAAGAGCTACGCTGACATTAAAAGAAAAGATATAGAATTTGAAATTGGAGAGATGGTCATGCTTAAAGTTGCACCTTGGAAAGGCGTTGTTCGATTTGGTAAACGAGGGAAATTAAATCCAAGGTATATTGGACCATTCAAGATTATTGATCGTGTCGGACCAGTAGCTTACCGACTTGAGTTACCTCAACAACTCGCGGCTGTACATAACACTTTCCACGTCTCGAATTTGAAGAAATGTTTTGCTAAAGAAGATCTCACTATTCCGTTAGATGAAATCCAAATCAACGAAAAACTTCAATTCATCGAAGAACCCGTCGAAATAATGGATCGTGAGGTTAAAAGACTTAAGCAAAACAAGATAAAAATTGTTAAGGTTCGATGGAATGCTCGTAGAGGACCCGAGTTCACCTGGGAGCGTGAAGATCAGATGAAGAAGAAATACCCGCATCTATTTCCAGAAGATTCGTCAACACCATCAACAGCTTAAAATTTCGGGACGAAATTTATTTAACGGGTAGGTACTGTAGTGACCCGAACTTTTCCATGTTTATATATATTAATTGAGATTGATATTTACATGATTAAATGTTTCCAACATGTTAAGCAATCAAACTTGTTAAGACTTGATTAATTGAAATAGGTTTCATATAGACAATTGACCACCCAAGTTGACCGGTGATTCACGAACGTTAAAACTTGTAAAAACTATATGATGACATATATATGGTTATATATATAGTTAACATGATATTATGATATGTAAACATATCATTAAGTATATTAACAATGAACTACATATGTAAAAACAAGACTACTAACTTAATGATTTTGAAACGAGACATATATGTAACGATTATCGTTGTAACGACATTTAATGTATATATATCATATTAAGAGATATTCGTACATCATAATATCATGATAATATAATAATTTAAAATCTCTTTTAATATTATAAACATTGGGTTAACAACATTTAACAAGATCGTTAACCTAAAGGTTTCAAAACAACATTTACATGTAACGACTAACGATGACTTAACGACTCAGTTAAAATGTATATACATGTAGTGTTTTAATATGTATTCATACACTTTTGAAAGACTTCAAGACACTTATCAAAATACTTCTACTTAACAAAAATGCTTACAATTACATCATCGTTCAGTTTCATCAACAATTCTACTCGTATGCACCCGTATTCGTACTCGTACAATACACAGCTTTTAGATGTATGTACTATTGGTATATACACTCCAATGATCAGCTTTTAGCAGCCCATGTGAGTCACCTAACACATGTGGGAACCATCATTTGGCAACTAGCATGAAATATCTCATAAAATTACAAAAATATGAGTAATCATTCATGACTTATTTACATGAAAACAAAATTACATATCCTTTATATCTAATCCATACACCAACGACCAAAAACACCTACAAACACTTTCATTCTTCAATTTTCTTCATCTAATTGATCTCTCTCAAGTTCTATCTTCAAGTTCTAAGTGTTCTTCATAAATTTCAAAAGTTCTAGTTTCATAAAATCAAGAATACTTTCAAGATTGCTAGCTCACTTCCAATCTTGTAAGGTGATCATCCAACCTCAAGAAATCTTTGTTTCTTACAGTAGGTTATCATTCTAAGACAAGGTAATAATCATATTCAAACTTTGGTTCAATTTCTATAACTATAACAATCTTATTTCAAGTGATGATCTTACTTGAACTTGTTTTCGTGTCATGATTTTGCTTCAAGAACTTTGAGCCATCCAAGGATCCATTGAAGCTAGATCCATTTTTCTCTTTTCCAGTAGGTTCATCCAAGGAACTTAAGGTAGTAATGATGTTCATAACATCATTCGATTCATACATATAAAGCTATCTTATTCGAAGGTTTAAACTTGTAATCACTAGAACATAGTTTAGTTAATTCTAAACTTGTTCGCAAACAAAAGTTAATCCTTCTAACTTGACTTTTAAAATCAACTAAACACATGTTCTATATCTATATGATATGCTAACTTAATGATTTAAAACCTGGAAACACGAAAAACACCGTAAAACCGGATTTACGCCGTCGTAGTAACACCGCGGGCTGTTTTGGGTTAGTTAATTAAAAACTATGATAAACTTTGATTTAAAAGTTGTTATTCTGAGAAAATGATTTTTATTATGAACATGAAACTATATCCAAAAATTATGGTTAAACTCAAAGTGGAAGTATGTTTTCTAAAATGGTCATCTAGACGTCGTTCTTTCGACTGAAATGACTACCTTTACAAAAACGACTTGCAACTTATTTTTCCGACTATAAACCTATACTTTTTCTGTTTAGATTCATAAAATAGAGTTCAATATGAAACCATAGCAATTTGATTCACTCAAAACGGATTTAAAATGAAGAAGTTATGGGTAAAACAAGATTGGATAATTTTTCTCATTTTAGCTACGTGAAAATTGGTAACAAATCTATTCCAACCATAACTTAATCAACTTGTATTGTATATTATGTAATCTTGAGATACCATAGACACGTATACAATGTTTCGACCTATCATGTCGACACATCTATATATATTTCGGAACAACCATAGACACTCTATATGTGAATGTTGGAGTTAGCTATACAGGGTTGAGGTTGATTCCAAAATATATATAGTTTGAGTTGTGATCAATACTGAGATACGTATACACTGGGTCATGGATTGATTCAAGATAATATTTATCGATTTATTTCTGTACATCTAACTGTGGACAACTAGTTGTAGGTTACTAACGAGGACAGCTGACTTAATAAACTTAAAACATCAAAATATATTAAAAGTGTTGTAAATATATTTTTAACATACTTTGATATATATGTATATATTGTTATAGGTTCGTGAATCAACCAGTGGCCAAGTCTTACTTCCCGACGAAGTAAAAATCTGTGAAAGTGAGTTATAGTCCCACTTTTAAAATCTAATATTTTTGGGATGAGAATACATGCAGGTTTTATAAATGATTTACAAAATAGACACAAGTACGTGAAACTACATTCTATGGTTGAATTATTGAAATCGAATATGCCCCTTTTTATTAAGTCTGGTAATCTGAGAATTAGGGAACAGACACCCTAATTGACGCGAATCCTAAAGATAGATCTATTGGGCCTAACAAACCCCATCCAAAGTACCGGATGCTTTAGTACTTCGAAATTTATATCATATCCGAAGGGTGTCCCGGAATGATGGGGATATTCTTATATATGCATCTTGTTAATGTCGGTTACCAGGTGTTCACCATATGAATGATTTTTATCTCTATGTATGGGATGTGTATTGAAATATGAAATCTTGTGGTCTATTATTATGATTTGATATATATAGGTTAAACCTATAACTCACCAACATTTTTGTTGACGTTTTAAGCATGTTTATTCTCAGGTGATTATTAAGAGCTTCCGCTGTCGCATACTTAAATAAGGACGAGATTTGGAGTCCATGCTTGTATGATATTGTGTAAAAACTGCATTCAAGAAACTTATTTTGTTGTAACATATTTGTATTGTAAACCATTATGTAATGGTCATGTGTAAACAGGATATTTTAGATTATCATTATTTGATAATCTACTTAAAGCTTTTTAAACCTTTATTGATGAAATAAAGGTTATGGTTTGTTTTAAAATGAATGCAGTCTTTGAAAAACGTCTCATATAGAGGTCAAAACCTCGCAACGAAATCAATTAATATGGAACGTTTTTAATCAATAAGAACGGGACATTTCATTCCTAGGGCCTCCTGTAGTGATTGCCAGAACTTTGATGTAAATCTACTATCACGATCGGATATAATGGAAATAGGTATTCCATGCCTTGAAACAACTTCCTTTATATACAATCGTAATAGTTTCTCCATTCTATCCGTTTCCTTTATAGGCAAGAAATGTGCAGACTTGGTGAGACGATCAACAATCACCCAAATGGTGTCGTATCCCCAGGCAGTCTTTGGTAACTTCGTGATGAAATCCATGGTAATACCATCCCATTTCCATTCTGGGATTTCTGGTTGTTGAAGTAACCCTGACGGCTTCTGGTGTTCAGCTTTGACTTTGGAACAAGTTAAACATTCCCCAACATATGTTGCAACGTCTGTCTTTAAATTAGGCCACCAATAATGTGTCTTAAGATCTTGGTACATCTTTCCAACTCCAGGATGTATCGAGTATCTTGTCTTATGTGCCTCATTCAATATCAACTTCCTTAATCCACCCAACTTCGGTACCCAAATACGGTTTGCAAAATATCGAATTCCATCTTCCCGTATAACGAGTTGCTTCTCATACTTCTTCATTATTTCATTTCCTATATTTTCTTTAGTAAGTGCTTCTCGTTGAGCCTCTTTGATTTGTGAGTTGAGATTCATGCGAATTTTTATGTTCATTGCTCGTACTCGAATTGGTTCTCGTTCCTTTCTGCTTAAAGCGTCAGCCACCACATTCGCTTTCCCGGGATGATAACGAATTTCACAGTCATAGTCGTTTATTAACTCGACCCACCTACGTTGCCTCATGTTCAGCTGTTTCTGATCAAAAATATGTTGAAGGCTTTTATGATCAGTAAACACAGTGCATTTAACCCCATACAAGTAGTGTCTCCATATCTTCAATGCAAACACGACTGCTCCCAGTTCTAGATCATGCGTCGTATAATTCCGCTCGTGAATCTTTAATTGTCGGGATGCGTATGCAATAACTTTCTTTCGTTGCATAAGAACACAACCAAAACCTTGTCGCGAAGCATCACAATATATTTCAAAATCATCGTTCCCTTCAGGTAACGATAAGATAGGCGCCGTAGTTAACTTCTTTTTCAGTAATTGAAATGCACTCTCCTGCTCAGAAGTCCATTCATATTTCTTCCCTTTTTGCGTTAACGCTGTCAACGGCTTAGCTATTCGGGAAAAATCTTGAATAAACCTTCTATAATAACCGGCTAAACCCAAAAATTGGCGTATCTGCATTGGTGTCTTAGGAGTCTCCCATTTTTCAATGGCTTCAATTTTTGCTGGATCAACCTGAATTCCTTTGCTACTAACAACGTGGCCAAGAAATTGCACTTCTTTCAACCAGAAAGCACATTTAGAAAATTTAGCATATAGCTGTTCTTTTCTTAACAACTCTAATATCAAGCTTAAATGCTGCTCATGCTCTTGCTCACTCTTGGAATAGATAAGAATATCATCAATGAAAACGATAACAAACTTATCTAAATATGGACTACAAACTCGATTCATGAGGTCCATGAATACAGCTGGCGCATTCGTCAATCCAAACGGCATGACCAAAAATTCGTAATGACCGTAGCGTGTCCGAAAAGCAGTTTTCGGTATATCTTCTTCTTTGACACGTAATTGATGATAGCCCGATCTTAGGTCAATTTTCGAGTACACACATGATCCTTGGAGTTGATCAAATAAGTCGTCAATTCTCGGTAGTGGATACCGATTCTTGATAGTTAACTTATTTAATTCACGATAATCTATACACATTCGGAAAGATCCGTCTTTCTTCTTGACGAATAAAATTGGAGCTCCTCACGGTGAAGTACTTGGTCGTATGAATCCGCGATCCAGTAATTCTTTTAACTGACTCTGAAGTTCTTTTAACTCGGACGGTGCAAGTCTATATGGAGCACGGGCAACCGGTGCAACTCCTGGTACAAGATCTATTTGAAATTCTACAGATCTAAATGGAGGTAATCCCGGCAACTCTTCCGGAAATACTTCAGGAAAATCTCTTGCCACAGGCACGTCATTGATGCACAGTCGAAAAGAAAGAAAAAGAGAAGTGCATCAATGACGTGCCTGTGGCAAGAGATTTTCCTGAAGTATTTCCGGAAGAGTTGCCGGAATTACCTCCATTTAGATCTGTAGAATTTCAAATAGATCTTGTACCAGGAGCTGCACCGGTTGCCCGTGCTCCATATAGACTTGCACCGTCCGAGTTAAAAGAACTTCAGAGTCAGTTAAAAGAATTACTGGATCGTGGATTCATACGACCAAGTACTTCACCGTGGGGAGCTCCAATTTTATTCGTCAAGAAGAAAGATGGATCTTTCCGAATGTGTATAGATTATCGTGAATTAAATAAGTTAACTATCAAGAATCGGTATCCACTACCGAGAATTGACGACTTATTTGATCAACTCCAAGGATCATGTGTGTACTCGAAAATTGACCTAAGATCGGGCTATCATCAATTACGTGTCAAAGAAGAAGATATACCGAAAACTGCTTTTCGGACACGCTACGGTCATTACGAATTTTTGGCCATGCCGTTTGGATTGACGAATGCGCCAGCTGTATTCATGGACCTCATGAATCGAGTTTGTAGTCCATATTTAGATAAGTTTGTTATCGTTTTCATTGATGATATTCTTATCTATTCCAAGAGTGAGCAAGAGCATGAGCAGCATTTAAGGTTGATATTAGAGTTGTTAAGAAAAGAACAGCTATATGCTAAATTTTCTAAATGTGCTTTCTGGTTGAAAGAAGTGCAATTTCTTGGCCACGTTGTTAGTAGCAAAGGAATTCAGGTTGATCCAGCAAAAATTGAAGCCATTGAAAAATGGGAGACTCCTAAGACACCAATGCAGATACGCCAATTTTTGGGTTTAGCCGGTTATTATAGAAGGTTTATTCAAGATTTTTCCCGAATAGCTAAGCCGTTGACAGCGTTAACGCAAAAAGGGAAGAAATATGAATGGACTTCTGAGCAGGAGAGTGCATTTCAATTACTGAAAAAGAAGTTAACTACGGCGCCTATCTTATCGTTACCTGAAGGGAACGATGATTTTGAAATATATTGTGATGCTTCGCGACAAGGTTTTGGTTGTGTTCTTATGCAACGAAAGAAAGTTATTGCATACGCATCCCGACAATTAAAGATTCACGAGCGGAATTATACGACGCATGATCTAGAACTGGGAGCAGTCGTGTTTGCATTGAAGATATGGAGACACTACTTGTATGGGGTTAAATGCACTGTGTTTACTGATCATAAAAGCCTTCAACATATTTTTGATCAGAAACAGCTGAACATGAGGCAACGTAGGTGGGTCGAGTTAATAAACGACTATGACTGTGAAATTCGTTATCATCCCGGGAAAGCGAATGTGGTGGCTGACGCTTTAAGCAGAAAGGAACGAGAACCAATTCGAGTACGAGCAATGAACATAAAAATTCGCATGAATCTCAACTCACAAATCAAAGAGGCTCAACGAGAAGCACTTACTAAAGAAAATATAGGAAATGAAATAATGAAGAAGTATGAGAAGCAACTCGTTATACGGGAAGATGGAATTCGATATTTTGCAAACCGTATTTGGGTACCGAAGTTGGGTGGATTAAAGAAGTTGATATTGAATGAGGCACATAAGACAAGATACTCGATACATCCTGGAGTTGGAAAGATGTACCAAGATCTTAAGACACATTATTGGTGGCCTAATTTAAAGACAGACGTTGCAACATATGTTGGGGAATGTTTAACTTGTTCCAAAGTCAAAGCTGAACACCAGAAGCCGTCAGGGTTACTTCAACAACCAGAAATCCCAGAATGGAAATGGGATGGTATTACCATGGATTTCATCACGAAGTTACCAAAGACTGCCTGAGGATACGGAGGTATCTCTCTCTAATGTATCAAAGAGTAAGAATACATAGGGACAACCCCATTCATAAACACCCGGTAGCTGGAGTCAGCTATGTAATGCTTTTGGATGATCAAAAACTTTATTGTCCGTGGGTAATAAACTCATTTGTTAAGGTTTAAGAACTAAATATATGCTAATTACAGAATTCAGTTGCGGAAAAGACCGTTGGAAGAGAAGATATAAAAATGGACACTATTTCAAACAATGTAACAAACAGTAAGTAATAAGTATATACCAAATAACAATAATCATTTCATACGCATACTAATAGCATATACCTACCTTATTGTAGTTGCAGAAAGCAGCGGCACGGTGAAAATAAAAAAGCAGGAGATGCCAACCAGGAGATGCCAACCAGGGCATAACCAGGAACTACAAATGTAAATGTAAATGTCACTGGGAATTAGCTATATCATATACTATGAAGGCACTTTGTAAATGTACCTCGAAAATCGATCCTAAGCATGTTATTATCAACGATGTAGCAATTTTGTAAATGTAGCTATATCAATGTTATTAAGCAACAATGGCTGTTATCACTGTTAACGCACCTACATCTAGCCGCAGTGGCCGGAATTTATCTAGTTTATATGATGGAGCACCAAAATAAAGTAAACTGCCAGACACCTTGCCTGAATATCAATAGATGTGACATAAAATACAAGGATAAGAGGCAATGAAAAACTCACTCTCAAGTGCCTGATTAACTAGAAATATGTTTGGATCCCAAATTAATACGGAGTAACTATCCTCCTGTGCTACATACTGCATCTTTCTGTATCCATGCGACTATGGGATTCTCGGATGCTCACAATTTATTGAACCAATCTGTTCTCACATCGATTTTGTTTATACTAAATCCATGAATATTAAGCGAAAGGATCTTCATGATTAGGTTTTAAATGCATGAGAGAACCCTACCTTAATAATTGGTTGGTTCATCCCAACGAAATCCAAGTTGCTCACCAAATTCCTTGAAATTTATTGCGTCTTCTGATAAGTTTATGTTATTGCTCCTACTAGTCGACCTTGATGATTTGGAATTAGTCTCCGTCTTCATTGTTTTAGCTTTAGGCCCAACCAGTTGTTTGGTTTTATGTATATACCGAGCCATGTTTTTGGCATGAATCATTCTGAACGAACTACAAGTTGTGATTCTTTTTCCAAAACGTTTCCGAGTCTGGGATAAACTGTGACGCTAGCTTAGGCCTCATCAGATTGACAGTATTTTAAAGGATTGCCACAATTTGTAGTGTTTTCATGAATTAAATTGGGTCCTTCTGTATTAACGTTAAGATCAATTGTAAATTAAATTGGGTCCTTCTATACGTGCGATTCTCTGTAAATTAGTTATTCGCTATGCAAATAATGGCCAAACCGCCAAAGTACAGATGATGATGATGATGATGATGATGATGATGATGATGATGATGATGATGATGATGATGATGATGATGATGATGATGAATATTGTTAAAACTAATTGGCCCGATGACTCTACTGAAAAATCTAAAACCATCAGAATGAAATCACAATCAATGACTGGACATATTGAGGCAGTTGCAATCAGTTTTGCCACAGGTCTGCGCTGTTTAAGATTATGCTGTTATAAACAGTTTAGTAATTACACTCTGAATGTATGATTTTCTTAAAGTTGCAATGTGTTTCTTAAAAATGCCCATCTTCGGGTTATACATTGTATTTTTGTTGTTTGGGTGTTACTCTGAAACCAAGCAGCTATATATGGCGATTGGCGAATGGGATGGGACATTTTATTGGGATCCCTTGCTTATTGGTATACACTATAATGTTGAGGTTTTGGATTAGGGTAGCTTATGGCATCTGACTTTGATGAGTCAAAGATCAAGTGCCCAAATTTTTTTATGATGGTAAAGTTGTGGTGTTCGATAGTTTAGTTGAGACACCACTGAGACCATCAACAAATAAAAGTTACCAGGTAAGGCAGCCTTAGCACAATCACCTCTGCTACCGCCATCATCGCCGCTGCATTTACCGCCGGCGCCGCCGGATACCACCAGCACCGCCACTCCTACTTCATCGTCTTTCTCCATCGTCTCATGTTTCTTCGTTTGTTGTGGCTAAAAGTAAGTGTTAGGGTTCCAATCGTTTCTTTCACACTTTCCACTTTCGTATATTCTCTTTCGATATTTTCTTTATCTCTAATCGTTGCCTAGGGTTTGTGTTAAGTCACCGATTATTACTATGCGTTATTTGTAAAAATTTTAGGTACAAAGATGAAGACGACTAGCCGTTGATGGATGACCAGGGGCGGACCTATTAAGTAACGAGTGATAGCACGGGACACCACTGAAATACGCGATGTAGTGGGAAATTTTTTGAGTTTTTAATTTTTGACACCACTGGATAGTGTAAATTTTTATGAGTGACACCACTGAAATAAGACATCTAGTAGAATTTTGTTTTTTATTTTTAACCAGTCACTACTAATCCTAGATCCGCCACTGTGGATGACGGTTACGGATTCTCTGTTTATTGTCGATAGAAATTGAGAGGTTATATATAAAGTATTAGTAATTAGTAATTAACAGGTGTCAATATCAACCCATATACTTGTTGATCGGGCTGATTTAGTTTCCATTTCATCTCTAACGGGTAATATAAAGAAGTAGATTTAAAGAAACATGTCAAATGGATCAAGCAGGTTCAAATTTGCCAAAACTGTATTTTAATGCTTAAGGACTCTTCGAAAACATATGTATTATATAAGAACTAACCCGACCCGTTTAGGAGACAGCCCATTTTAACCCATCAACGACTAACCGGTCTATATTTAACCAGTCTATGCAGTGGCGGTAGTGCAGTACTCAGTGGAGACATAGAGGGGATGTGGCCCCCCAAACATTTGAGAAACGGTTTTAAAAAACGAATAGTCTTCAAAGAAACAATCATTTGAGATGTAGTTTTGAGTTGTTTTACATTCTTGGTGTAGGATCACAATCAATAGCTGCATTGTTATCTACATAACACTGCGGCTATTGCAATAACTAAGAACCCTGTCCAACACTCAAAAACCTAACACATTTGAGAAAGAATATAACACAGTAAACAAATAAGCATTGTTATCATTTTTGTTCCATCTAACAAATGCTAAGCAAGTATTCTGATAATTATTATCATTAACAAATTCAAAACAACATCAAATTCATAAAAAGTCAAATACAAAATACACTCAAAAATGATGTATGCTCCAGAAAATAAGAAATTATTCAACACTCGATACTTCTTGCCATTCTCCATCAGCAGCTTCTTTCCATAAAGTGACGTTATCGTCCCCAGAAGCAACAGCCAGCAGGTTCCCAGTAAGAGACCACGAGACCCTCCAAACAGGGGCTTTAAAGTCATTTAACGCTTTACCCTTCCATTGCTTACCTTCTTTTTCCCCAGTCCATATTACAACTGTACCATCCTGTGAACCGCTTGCAATTGTGGACATAGGAAGGCCCAAATTAGGAGCCCACGCCACATCCCTAACCAAATCAGTATGCATTTTAAGAGCCGAAAGGCAGTCCAATTTCCATTCACCATTAGAAAATTTCCAGATTTTCACGGTGTTATCATTACCACCATAAGCCAGTTTCTGAACTGGGTCAAACTCACCCGACCCGATTAGTGACCCAGGTTCCATCGAAGGGGCCCACGTAATAGAGGTTACACCAACAGGGTGAGCTTGGTCTATCCTTGTGGTGTCCCAACCACCGTCAGACCTGGCGGTGTGGACTGAAATATTCCCGTCGGAAGACCCACATGCCAAGCAAAGACCGAGCTCGTGAGGGGCCCACGCAATCGAGTTTACAGATGATTTGTGATCATTGAAGGTATCAGTTGGTGTCCAGTTGTTTAAAGAACTTTCTTTCCAAATGATTACAGTGCCATCGTATGAACATGATGCGAGAAGTGATCCGAATTTGGGGTGGGCCCAAACAGCTTGCCAAACAGGCCCATTATGACCGGAAAGCGTCGCAAGGTGCTGTGAGTTCAAACTGCTTATCTTGACAGTGGCATCAGATGAGGCAGATGCAACCCGTTTTCCATAATAATCCATGCTGACATCATGGATGATGTCGGTGTGTCCCGTTTCGATCTTTTGCTTAGGCATGATTTTCTACCACCTTGCTATATTTTGTTAATCCTACAGTTCCAGAAGATTCGAGATTTTAAAACAACTGAATAACTGAAAGAAAAAATAAGGTTTGATAGAATTTAAGGTTTTGATTTTAAAAAATAAAAACAAATGCCTCCCATCTCTATCACGGGCACAAACTATAATACCAAGCCACGTTTTAGATTATTAATTAAACATTTAAACACATATAACACTAAGGGGAAGATCGTATTATCTGATCGATAAATTGAATCTACAATCGCTTTTATAGTTTGGACTTTTGAGAAGTATGCTAACCTCAATAGGATGCACGATCTACATATGAAATCAACAGTAATTCAACTTATGGGGATGTTTGTAGTTATATCTCTAAGAAAGCATTCGATGGTATCTAATATGCTTATATCATGTTTCTTACTAATGTTCATTAATCAGTCCTATAATAAAAGTAGAGTAACAGATGACATATATGTGATGCAATCCCTAAGGGGGTGTCTGGGATTGAATATCTTAGTGTTTATCCAAACACTAAGATCCTGCTAACAATATCTTAGTGTATATATATATATATATATATATATATATATATATATATATATATATATATATATATATATATATATATATATATATATGTCAAACCAAAACTTACTCCCTATAATATTCAGATAGACAGATACACACAAAAATTTGCAAAATGGTAAGCAAGCGAACTTAAGGGGGTGTCTGGGATTAATTATGTCAGTGTTTATCCACTTGATGCTTATTTTTAAAGCCTTTAAGCGAATCCAAACACCCGCTGAAAAACTGCTTATCTCCTTAATCTCATAAAGAATACAAACATAAAATAAGTACGTTGGTCCATGCTTATTATTTACCCAGATAAGCACGACAAAATAAGCAGGGCCGGATCTTAGGCTATGTGGAGGGGGTGCTCGCCCATCTGGCTCAATAAGGTATTTTTTAGTGTTTACCCCTGTCACTAGTTTCACCCTTTGTAGTCGGGTTCAATTTCCACCACTCAAAATAAGCAATGAAAACCAACATTCTTCCTAAATCCACGATACCAAAATAAAAAGTGTATTTTGAGCTTAAAAATCCTGCTAACAATAAGCTCGAAAAGTGTTTGGCTGGGCTTATATTTATTACTCACTGCTTATAAGCAAATAAGCTCAAAATTTTAAGCTTATTTCAAGCTTATAAAATCCTGCTAACAATAAGCATATAAGTTAAGCCAAATACTCTTATCTAAACACTAAATATCTAGTCTAGCTTGTTATATTAGAGTAATCAAATAAGTTAATACAATAAACCCACCCAAACACTCCACTCAATGTTTTATAATGTTCATTTAATCCAGCATATGAAACTTTTTGCAACAAATGCTCACAAATTTTATCAACTTTATGTTACAAACAGATCCTCAATATCCAAATTCAATTTCAACAAACACTGAGTTATTTATTATTAACTACCAGAACAACAATAATATAAAAAAATAAAAATCCATGAAACCAATAATAGGAAGTGTATTTAAAAGAAAAATAACAATTTTACCTAAATCCTAATTGTTCATAAGCTAATCTACATGAATACAATATTACACAGACCAGATAAACTTCTAATTGAAGGCACGCATCATTTAATTATGAGATCTCGTACAAATTACAGAACGAATTTAGACGTATATGCATCTGCAAAATCTAATGGCTAAGGATCTTATAATTTTTAAAATACACATATAGATCTGAACATACGTATAGATCGATTGGTTAAGGAATACAACATAATTATCTAATGAATAATGCAGATCTACATATAATAACTGATCGTGTACAAGGTACCTTTGAAGAAGATGAACTGGTGTTGCGAATTGTCGTTTCGTGCCGATATGCGCGATGTGAGGGGTTTTGGTGAAATATAAAAAGTATGTTCCACTTTTGAATTGGATCCGGGTTGAATCGTAACCGGGTAATTTAAAAAGGACACCCTGTGAAAAGATAAATAGGATGGTGACTTTACTCTTTACTCTTTAGCACTATTGTAAAAGATCCCGTCTCAAGCTGTTACGACGCTCGTTACGATTGTTTGGTGACTACCTCGTCTCGTCTCGTCTCGAAGAAAACCGTATAATATGACAGTCAATGGTCAAAATTCGGGTCAAAGTTGAAAAAAATCGGGTCAAAGTCGGTCAAAATTTGGAAAAGCCAGAAAGTAGGTAAAATCGGTAAAATTTGTCGTATTTTAGTTTAAACTTTTTGTATTAAAATAAACTAACGGTGACAACTATTATGGAAAAAAAAATTAGTCGATTAAAGTTTTTGGCTTTAAAATATGTATACATATATACATTTATATACTTATATATTGAAAAGTCAAATTTGGTCAACGTCCGTCTCGACTTTTTTAGGACCCGGCCGTCTTGACCCTGTCTCACGTCTTTTGCAACCTTGTTCTTTAGGCATCTAGCATCTTAGAGCACCGGGTGTCGATAGTCTTTTTTTCGCCGTTATTCGAATTTGACGTCTAGGACGAATGAGAAATCTACACTGTGTTGGCGTCCTTGACGAGCGTCGATTTCTCGTCGTCGAGATATTGACATTGGACTTCAACACTTTTAACCCGTTAATTTTTGAAATTGTAACCTGTGACGACCCGGAAAATTTCGACTAATTTTAAACCAAACTCTCGATACGATATTATATTTTTGACACGATAAGCAAAGTCTGGTAGGTTGAGTCTCAAAAAATTTGAACTCTTCCACATATTCAATTGACCTTCGACCAATCTCGACGATTCACGAATAATTGCTTGTAAATATATATATATATATATATATATATATATATATATATATATATATATATATATATATATATATATATATATAGAGAGAGAGAGAGAGAGAGAGATATAATAAGTTGAAATACAACTTGAAATATTATATGATGTAAGTATTAGAATTAGAATTAACTAGTTGCAATGCCCGTGCGTTGCACGAATATGTTTACGGTTTGTGTATGACACTTGGAATTAACCTTGAAGTGAAAGTTGATGTTGGTCCCATCATGCAAGTGGTCAAGTAGGATTTTTGTGCATATGTTTTGTTTGCCACTACAAAAATCTGCACATTCGGGTCATATGTACTAACGTATGATGAAACTATATATAAACAAAAGCTTACTAAAGGTGGTCAAATGAGTTAACATATGATGCCAAAATACATTATAAAACTTACATATTGTAATACGATTCATAATATTAAAACATATATTACCTTTACAATTTACCATTGAATTTTTAAAGGTCTCTCTTTATAACTTCATATATGACAATAAGTAATTACTTGGAATACATGGAAAAAAACTTCTAAATATAAACATGAACCAAATTGGAGGTTCATAACATTAAATAACAATTGATATGAAATTAACTATTAATAAACGTTATAAAATTTTCAATAACTGTTAATTTTTTATTTTCCTTAATTAAATTTAGTTATAAACATTCATTCGTAATAAGTGTAATTTATATCTCATAAATTATATGATTACTTTCAATGTTTTCATTTTCCTTATCATATTGTTGTCATAAATTTAAAATTAAGCTACGACATAGATAATAACAGTAGTTTCAAACTATTCATTTTTATATTTACATTGATAGATATCATTGCATATGTATGTATATATATATATATATATATATATATATATATATATATATATATATATATATAATTATTTATGGAAATTAATTAAATAAACATGATCTATATATTTACATGAATAAAAAAAATTACACCTATAATAATCATACTTATATAAATTAGAACTAAAATGTAATAATAATAAAAATAATTATTATTATAATTAATCATAATCATATTCATAATTATAATTATGAACTATAGTCATAATAATATTGTTTCATATATATATATATATATATATATATATATATATATATATATATATATATATATATATATATATATATATATATATATATATATATATATATATATAAAAGAATAAGAAGAAGAATACATCATATAATTAATATAACATTTTTATACACATGCTTTTCAATTAGTAGAAATGGAAATCGTCATGTTGCATAATCATGTTTGGTAAGATCTTCAATCACGTTCGAAATGTTTCCATGAGAATTTTATCTAAAGCTAATCTCAGTGCTCGTACCCTTCGTCCAAAACAATTGAGTGTTATTGACTAATGTGATTAGATTGCAGTACAATCACAACCATATTGTGTCATTGTTTTAGGATATGCAAATTTATTTTCTTAATATTTTAAACAACAAATACCCAATTTCACTAATGTGAAATATGAGAGATGTGAAATGTTGACAAACGTTTTTTTTTTTGGGAGCTTTAATATACAGTAAAAGAACGTCATAAAAAAAGCCTCTTAACCAATTAATTATCATATAAATAGAATCTATTGAAAGGATAGGAAACCGAAAGCTCATACATAGAATTGTGAAACCAAATAATTTATACCTTCATTCATCCTTAAATCTTGCACTTCACTTGTTCATGACCATTTTAATATCATCCCACCTATTAAATAGTTTGCAACAAAATTAGATATATGATTTTAAAAAGAAATAGTAATATACTTTTAGTATATAAATTATATTATATCCAACACATCTACAATAACTAAAAGCAATTATAAATATTGAACGAAAGAAACCAATTGCATCGTCATCGAAAGTTGATTTACAACAACAAAAATCATACTCAGGTACATCATGCTTGATGGCTGAATGCTTGATGCATGAGCATATGAGCAATCCAATTAATTAATCTTTACCCTATTTGAATGTGTTGTTCACATATCATCAAACATATTTTTATATGGCTTATAACGTATTGGGAAAATTGTGACGACCCGGGAATTTCCGACCAAAATTTAAACTTAATCTTTATATGATTTCGATAAGATAAGCAAAGTCTGTAATGTTGAAGTCTCAAAAACTGTAAACTGTGCTCATGTATACATTTGACCTTTGACTACTCCCGACGATTCACGAACAACTAATTTGTAAATAGATATATATAATTTTATTTGAAATATATTATTTAAAATAATATATGATTTAATTGTTGAAAATAAATATATAAAATAATATTAGAATAGTTAATATTATTAATTTAATATATAATATATAGATATGCATATAATTAAATATATATATACAAATATATATGTATATTATAAAAAGAAATATTATATATTGTAATTGTTATAATCAATGTTGAAAAATTAATATAATATATAATAATTAATATTTAATGAGTATATATATATAAATAAAGTATATAGAATATATATTTTGTGATTTCGAAGTTATTTAATAAACGACGGTAACGCTCAATTGTCATTTGATAGATATTAAACGAGTTAAAAAGGAACTTATGTTATTTTAAAAGAAACGGTGATTCGAAAATGGGATTTATAAATTACAGGCTTAGTAAAAATGTATTTAGGAGCTATTTATTTAATTTTAAATTTTTTTATATTTTACTTGGGATTGGGAGTGCATAATTAATGTAAAATTTATTTAATAATTAATGACTGAATTTTCTACCATAATGACCAAAATAAATAAATATAGTTAATCTGAAAATTTGGGATTTTTCGGAGTACTTTTATTCGCCACTGAGTAGACAACGGAGTACGAAATAATAGTCCGTTTAAACTGTTGGCAGAATTACAGTAATTTGGTCCGTGAACTTGAGATATCAATCATATTACTGTGCCTTAAAAGTTCTTTAACACGTTTTCATCCTCTTTTTGAATATTAAAGGTTAATATTATATTATTATATTAATTTGTTAGATTAGAGTTTACGGAGTATCTAATTTTATATATATATATATATATATATATATATATATATATATATATATATATTTATATATATATATATATATATATTTATATATACACACCTAAAACATTATGTAACATCCACCACCTAATCACTTCCATTTATTACTCTTTCTCACTCTGCATCTGAAATGCCCCGTTCATATACAATATAAACGATTCACAAGAGTTGATTACATCGCGAGGTAATTGACCTCTATATGATACATTTTACAAACATTGTATTCGTTTTTAAAAGACAAACTTTCTTTACATCGAAAGTTGACAGCAAGTATACTATTTCATAATACCTCCAACTATAATTGACTTAATAATAATCTTGATGAACTCAACGACTCGAATGCAAAGTTTTTTGAAATATGTCATGAATGACTCCAAGTAATATCTCTAATATGAGCAAATGCACAGTGGAAGATTTTTTTTATACCTGAGAATAAACATGCTTTCAAGTGTCAACCAAAAGGTTGGTGAGTTCATTAGTTTATCATAAATAATCATTTCATAATTTTAATAGACCACAAGATTTCATATTTCCATTTCTCATAAACATACGTCCCATGCATAGAGACAAAAATCATTCATATGGACTGAACACCTAGTAACCGATATTAACAAGATGCATATAAGAATATCCCCTATCATTCCGGGAAATCCTTCGAACATGATAAAAAAACATCGAAGTACTAAAGCATCCGGTACTTTGGATGGGGTTCGTCGGGCCCATAGATCTATCTTTAGGATTCGCGTCAATTAGGCGTGCACTAATTCTCAAAATTAGTGATGTTCCTTAATTCTTAGGTTACCAAGTAAAAAGGGGCATATTCGGCTTCGATCATTCAACCATATAATGTAGTTTTGATTACTTGTGTCTATTTCGTAAAACATTTATAAAAATTGCGCATGTATTCTCAGCCCAAAAATATAAAGGGTAAAAAGGCAAATGAAACTCACCTAATGTATTTTGTAGTAAAAATACATATAACGACAATGGACAAATGTAAAGTTGGCCTAGGATTCACGAACCTATATCATTTATATATATTAACACATAAAATGGTAATCAAACAAATTTATATATTATTAATGATTTAATTGTTATTTTAATTGGATTTTTCATTAATAACCTTATTAATTATATTTATTAATATTTATTATAAAGGTGTTAATATAGTTATGTTATGTGTAGTAAATATAGTTTTATATAACTAATAATTATTTGATAAAATAATATTGAAAATAATAATAACTAAAAGTTGTTTTATTTTACAATAATAATAATAATAATAGTTATTATGATAATAATATTGATAATATGAAAATAATAATATTAATGTCAAAATAATAATAATGATAGTAATAATAATAATTTTGATAAATATGATAATCTTTCTAATAATGATAATAATAATAATGACAATAATAATAATAATAATAATAATAATAATAATAATAATAATAGATAAATAACTACCTCAAGGAAGTAGCCCTAGAAAATATGCCCATGTCCGGGTTTGAACCCGCGACGTCCCGCTAACCCAATAATATCCTTAACCATTCCTCTATTTATTTATTTCTTATCATAAATTGCCCATTAAACCCTTTAAGCCATAAAACCCTATTTCCTTCTTCTTCTTCTCCTTCTTTTTCTAAAAAAAATGCCCAAGCCCGGGGCTCGAACCAGTGACCTCTCGCTCACACAAATACCACCAAACCATTAATCTGTTTATGTATTTCGGATTTAAACCCACCCTATATCTTTTTAACTGTATATTTATGTTTTCCTTTTTCATTTACCATGTTTCTTTTATGATCATCAACATTATCATCCTACCTCAAACAAAACCGTTTTTCATCATCATCTTTCGTAATTCACCTTAAAAAACGCGTTATGGCCTATCACAAGCCCATCTATTATAATCTAATACACGATCGGCCCATGATATAAATCCTTTTAGCCCTCTAATGATCCGTAACAATTAAAAATGAATATGTGGGGATAGCAAATGGTGCGTCTGACTTCTCCTCACTCAAATACCTAACCATTTTAATTAATTATCTATTCCCTACTCTTTTTCTTTGCACAACAAACACATCATCATCAAATCATTCATTATCCTACTCTTCATCTTAATCATTTAGTGGAAGTTGGTTTACTTTACACCTTCCCACTAACCCACTAGTAAACGAATAATTGGAAGTAGGTAAAAAAGATTGTTGGCCACATATAGTAGTATATATCCCTTTTTCGCATGCTTCATTTGTGAATTAAATAGGTTAAATAGAAAAAATACTAGCGAGTGGTTGTAGAAGTGCAGTGGTGATTTTCGTTGTTTTCACAGAAGTTAATGTTGTTGCAGTGGTAGTAGCATCTCAACCTCGTTAGTTTATCATTATCATACCATAGTTTCATCATAAAACAAAAGTAACTGCAGTGTTTCTCGATGATATTGTTGAGGTGGGTGGTGATGATGGTTTGATTGCAATGGTGATTCAAGGTGGTTTGTAGTCGTTCGAAAGTTGCCTAGTAAGACCATATGGCAGTAGCAAAAATATGGTGCTTTGTTTGCAAGGGTTAAGAGAGGGAGTGAAGATGGTCGAACAATAAACAAAAGCTTCGTAGTAATATTATACGTTGGAGTTTGGTTTGATTCAGAAAACGAAACAAGTAGCAATTATCTCGTTGGTAATCAAATTAGGTGATGGAAAATATTGGTTTTTGGGTTTCGTTCTCAACAGAACTCGATGAGTAGTAACTCAAGTGGGTTCGATTGGCATAAACAGAAAATATGAACGTGACAGTAGCCAAAGCAGATTACAAGGTGGTGTTTTTAAATGGTTGCTTGTTGTAATATAATAATGGTGATGAAAGTGTGGTTGATGCTCATTTGAATCAAAACAGAAAATAGCTGGATAAACAAATGGGTAACGGTTGGGGTTATTAATCAAACCAGAGATAGAAATAAGGATCGAGTAGCAAATGGTTGTTGAGCTCAATGGCGGTTCTTGGTGTTTATGGTTTGGACAAAAGATAGAGTGATGGATTGTTTGTTGATGGTGGATATGGGTGGTGTTTGGTTGAGTCGCGAATGATGGAAGGTGGTGATAATGGAAATCGATGGTTGTTGATCAAAGGTGTTTATGGTTGATCGATGAGTGACTCGAGGGATGAGTTTTGAGAATGAAGAAGCATGAGGAGTTTCAAGTGGTTTATGTATAAGTGTAATATAATAGAGAATGAGATGAGATGTTTAGAGAGGTGAAGAGAGATCATAGTAGTAGTGATGAAGTGTCTATTCTTATCATTTCCATGTGTATGTATGAATAATATGTTTAGTACATGATTTAACGGTTACTTTGATCCTAATTGATTGTGAAATTGACGTATAGCAATTTTTTTCAGACAGGTAGTACAAGAATTTTCAATTAAGGGAATAAAAAAAAATAAAGCAGATAGTTACAATCAACTGGTTCCAATTCTTAACTGCTATGGATTCGATGGTATCACATTGTAGACAGAAAACAAATTAAATAAAGTGTGATGGTGATTTCAAACAGAATTTGGATTGATTAGGTACATAATTAATGCTCATAATTAGTAAATATGAATATATTAATAATAATTCTATTAATAATAATAACAAATAATAATAATGATAATAATTATTATTATTAATAATGTTAATAATTATGTTAGTAATAATAATGATAATATTGATAAAAATAATAATAATATGATAAAAATAATAGAAGTAATAACAATAATGAGGATAATAATTTTTAGTAACAATTTAAATGTATAACCTTTCATATCTATGTACATTATATATAGCTATACTAATAATATTGATATTAAGATTAATACTAATTGTACCAAAGTAATATTAGTATAATAATTATATCTTGATTTGTTTACATAACTATCGAGTGTTGCAATCGTTTACTAAATAAATTCGAAACTAAATACATACATTCAGTATACTTTATATATATATATATATATATATATATATATATATATATATATATATATATATATATATATATATATATATATATATATATATTTTAAATACTAATTATGTTTTTAAACTAATAATATTATTATTATAATATATTTACAAATAATATTCATACACATATAAATGTTCGTGAATCGTCGAGCACGGTCAAAGGGTAATTGATTACATGAATGTAATTTTTCCAAAAATTTTGAGATTCAACTTTACAAACTTTGCTTATCGTGTCGAAATCATATAGAGATTAAGTTTAAATTTGGTCGGAAATTTCCGGGTCGTCACAGCATCTACCATAGTGTACCACATATAAACCACTTTAATTAACTTTCATTTGATATTATTGCTATTGCTAACCGAAGCTTGTACTAGAGCTTTTATCCGATCACTCAATCACCATCTTTGATCATAGAACGATACCTTCCACCAACACATACACCCACTACCGTAAACTCCTGCTGCTACAGCTTCCTGTTATTCGTTACTCATCGGTTTCTGCTTCAGCTCGAGCACCACCACATACCTGCGGATACAACTTCTTTTGTATCTGTTTGCTATCCAAAACAATCGACCCAAACCACCCAACACCATCGGTCACGTTTCATCAACCATAAAACCATCACAACCGCAAATACCTCACCACCACTTGAAACCGAACACCACTAGTCACCATTTTACGGCCACCATCAATATTATGAGACAACCAACCTCCACCCTAGACAACCTCCTACTACCACCCTACCACCGGCTCCTTCTCTTTCACAATTCCCATCTCTCTTCTTCTCTCTCTCTATTCTAATTTGAAGAACCTACATCACTTCATGTTATTTCCTTTTGTCACTACTATTGCTTCGATGGAGAACAACCAAAACCACCGTGAAACCGCCATCATAATCCACCTCGCAAAACCACTTCACCTCCACAACACCGTAACCCAACCTCACCTCACAATCGTATTGTTTGTTGCCAATCGTCTGAACCCCAGAATATCACCTAAATCATAACCATAACCATTGCTATAATTGACTGTTAAGATATATTTTTTTTTTGTTTGTTCTATTGAGTACACCAAACGCCACCTTCTACCTCTAACGAACTCTCTCTCCCTCTCCTATTTTCAAACGACAACTTCCACCACAAAAATCCTCCATTAAAGCCTGCTGATACTCGCGTATTTTTTGTTGTTTTTATTCTTTCACCACCATCGAATTCTTCCAACTATTATTACGTGTGTTCCTAGGTTCCTTGAGCAAATAAACGAAAACAATCATAATCTCAATTGATAGACACCACCCATCTATCTTTCTATTTTGCATTGCAAACCACAACACCCTTGTCACCACTCTTAAACCGTAAAAACTGCAGCTATTTTTTTTGTTTCTGTTGCAGTACACCCGCTACTTTTTCCATTAAATTAAGCAAAGAAATAATGAAGATTAATGACAAAGATGATATTGGTATTAGCTGTATGATGATGATGATGGGTTGTAAAGTAAAAAAGCAATGTGTTTGTAGTGTCTGATGAACCCCACCTCCACATTCCATCGAGCTTATTTAACAAATAAATGGTTAATGAAATCAGGTAGTTTAATAGGTTAAATATAATTAAAGTCTTCATAATTCAGAAAAGTAGAAATGGCATAGTGGTTAAAGGTGTTGTCTGGGGAGCCAAATATCCTAGTTTCGAATCTAGGCTAGTACAAATTTTTTTATAAGAGAAGATGCTGTGAAAAGTTGGGCCAAGACATAGCATTTCCTGTTGGACCGAATCTGGTTTATGTTGGGCCATAAACCTTTGTGCATAATTGGGCCGATAATAAATGGAATGGAATTTGGGCCGAGAACCTTTAAGTAAATTTCAGTTATTAATTAAAATAGAAAAACGACGGGCAGCTTGATGGTTAGGGGTGTGGTTGGAGAATGAGAGGTCTTGAGTTCGAGCCCGGGTTGTGGCAATTCTTTTTAAAAGCTTATTTTGAAAGGTAGTCTTATTATTATTATTTTTATTATTATTATTATTATTATTATTATTATTATTATTATTATTATTATTATTATTATTATTATTATTATTATTATTATTATTACCGTTATTAATATTGTATTGTTATTATTATTATTGTTTTTATTAGTAATATAATTATTATTATCATGTTTACATTTACAAGTATTATTATTATGTAATACGATTATTAATATTATCATTCTTAATAAGATTGCTATTATTATAAATATCAGTATTAACATAAATATCATTCTTAACAATATCATTATTATTACTAGTATTATTATTATTATCACTAATATCATTAGTAATAAAATTATTATAGTTATTATTATTATCAGTATTAGTATTATTATTATTACCATTATTACTAAAAGTAACATTATTTTCAAAACCTGTCATTTTTGTTAAAACTAATATTATCATTTAAAGTAACATTTTTTACTATCATTATTATTATTATTATTATTATTATTATTATTATTATTATTATTATTATTATTATTATTATTATTATTATTATTATTATTATTATTATTATTATTAGTATTATCAATATCATTATTAATAATTATTATTAAAATTACTATGATTATGAAAATAAAGGTTTTAAAAATATTGTTAAGGTTATAAGTATAAAAATAAAGATTACATACACAAAAATATATTTAAATTACATTACTTAATTATATTAATATTTCTATATATAAAAATGAAAATATATAAATAAATAATGAAACTTATAAATTATTAAATATAACAAATATATCGTTAATAATAATATATAGAATTATTCGATTACAAGATTATGTTTTAATATATAAATGAATGATATAGGTTCGTGAATCCGAGGCCAACCTTACACTTGTTCAACGCCGTCATATGTATTTTTACTACAAAATACAGTATTGTGAGTTTCATTACTCCCTTTTTAAATGCTTTTGCAATATATATTTTTGGGACTGAGAATACATGCGCTGTTTTTATAACTGTTTTACGAAATAGACACAAGTAATTGAAACTACATTATGTGGTTGAATGATCGAAGCCGAATATGCCCCTTTTTAGCTTGGTAGCCTAAGAATTTGGGAACAGACCCCCAAATTGACGTGAATCCTAAAGATAGATCTATCAGACCCAACAAGCCCCATTCTGGAATTTGGAATACTTTAGTACTTCGAAATTATCATGTCCGATGGGTGTCCCGGAATGATGGGGATATTCTATATGCATCTTGTTAATGTCGGTTACCAGGTGTTCAATCCATATGAATGATTTTTATCTCTATGCAGTTTGTGAAATGCCTGATATGAGATGTGTATTTATGAGAAATAAAAATCTTGTGGTCTATTAAAATGACGAAAATGATCGTTTATGATAAACTAATGAACTCACCAACCTTTTGGTTGACACTTTAAAGCATGTTTATTCTCAGGTATGAAAGAAATCTTCCGCTGTGCATTAGCTCATTTTAAGGATATTACTTGGAGTTATTCATGTCATATTTCAAAAGACGTTGCATTCGAGTCGTTGAGTTCATCAAGATTATTATTACGTCAATTATAGTTGGATATATTTTGAAATGGTATGCATGCCGTCAACTTTCGATGTAATGAAAGTTTGTCTTTCAAAAACGAATGCAATATTTGTAAAATGTAACATATAGAGGTCAAGTACCTCGCGATGTAACCAAATGTAATGTATTCATCCAGATGGATTAGGACGGATCGTTATAGTTGGTATCAGAGCGGTGGTCTTAGCGAACCAGGTCTTGCATTAGTGTGTCTAACTGATAGTTGTTTAGATGCATTAGTGGGTCTGGACTTCGACCGTGTCTGCATGTCAAAAGTTTTGCTTATCATTTAGTGTCGAAAATTATTTGCTTATCATCCTTAAAGTCTAGACACGTCTTACTGCCTCTATTGCATAGACAGTGTATAGATAAATTCATATCTTAGCATATTTGTTATTGTTACCTTTGCCTGACAGCTTCCGTAGATTCCTCTGTAACTTATGGGATTTTAGTATTATATATGCATATGTAAATTATGTATTGTAGGGTACTAATCTACATCCTATAATCTATCTCTTATCAAAAATTCATTTCTCCGACAATACAAGATGGGTGCCGCAACCCGTTCAAGTCCCTCGGCTTCCGATAGCTATTCTGATATGGATTTCCACTCGAGCTCCGAAAGCAGTGTAACCGGAATCGAATCAACCAATCATCCATCCCCAATTCATCTGATGAGTTCGTAGTCAACTTAATCAACGGAAACGAGAAGAAGGTAATTCCTTTCCACCAACCAAATTTCCCTCTTGGCGAAGAACCTGAAACACTTACCGGCGAATCAGTTTGAAACACAATTTTCACCCTCATTTCCAGGATATCTCGCAATGATTATATGATATCCCAAATTCTAAACCTTATTCATCCGCTTGTTTCGACCGACAATCATCCTGGAATAATGGAAGAAGTCAACGAGTTTCGCGCTCGAGTAATCAATTTTGAAAAACGTGGTGCAAAACCTACCAGCTTCAGCAACATCACCAGTGCCAACAGTACCATCAACATCAACACCAGTACCACCAACAAACCAAGTTTCAACACCACATGCCTCAACATCTCATTCTGTACCTCGAGTATAATTATCGTTCTACTTATCGTTCTACATCAATTATCTTCATTCTACGTAATGATTATATAATTTCTAATGTTTTAGAGATTATGTGTTCTAGTTCTAACTATAAATCAAATGAGATTAATATCATATTAACTCATTAAATCCACGATTATATCTGAAGAAAATATATATGTATATATGTTTTCATAAAGATTGTAATCAAAAATTCTTTTGTACAAACTGTTAATGGTGAAAATATTTTAATGGGTAGGTAATACTCGAGGAATATTTAGATTTTACATTAATAAGTTACACTGTACATCCTTTCAAATCTGATTCAACAGTCATTTACGATCCTATTTACAACCACCGATATACGTATCCGTTCACCGCAAAATAACCATTTTTATTCAATTTTATATTTGGATTTTGATCTATCAGAATCCAACAAGTGGCATAATGAAGAAAACATTGGAAAAAATAAAAATTTATTAGAAACAAAGGAATTAACTATGAGAAATTCTATTAAGAATCCACGCTAACAAAAATCCTAGCTAACTGTTCCTAGCTAACTGATTACATTTTATTTATCACAATTTTATTTATCGTCATTTAATTTCTGATATTTACTTTACGCACTTTATTTATTGTCATTTAATTTCTGTTATTTATTTTACGCACTTTAAATATCGGGACACGTATACAAGGTTTTGACATATCATATCGACGCATCTATATATATTATTTGGAATAACCATAGACACTCTATATGCAGTAATGATCGAGTTAGCTATACAGGGTTGAGGGTGATTCTACAATAATATATATACTTTGAGTTGTGATCGAGTCTGAGACATGTACACGGGTCACGATACGTATTAATTAATTCGAATATTATATATTAAGCTATATATGAATTATTGGACTGTTAACTGTGAACTATCAACTGTGGACTACCAACATTGGACAATTAAAATGAATTAAAATATTGACTATAACATATGAAACTAAACAATTCTTCAAGTTTGCCACTTGATTTCATTTTAAACCTCGTTTGTATCTTGGCGATTACAATCTGCGTTCAAACCTTTCATGATTCTTGAAAACACCTCAATCGAGAGGATGAACAATGGTTCGAACTTCATCTACGGAAGAAGAGATTGATGTATATAGTTATACACCTGAAAACACTTGGAACCTGAGTAAACGTTTAACACGTATCTGTGCTAGCTCCTTTGGCGTTGTTATTACCGAAAATAACAATGCAATTCCTTTTCAAAATAGCAAATTTTGTCACAGCTCCAGCAAGACAACTTTGATTTTCATTCGGATTAGCCTTATTATAAACTTGTTATATAAGTTGCCCTTCATCATCGTTACCAAAGAACCGATTATATCCCACCACATTAGTAGTAAACTTACCAGCAACCTCGTTGCTCTTTGGCTTAAATCTCTCCGACAAATCACTATATTTATCTATTGAAGTCTTATCATGAACTCATCGACATCTTGTAATGATAATTACCATACCAATTATCTAGAATTTGCAATCAGTATTTTGAATCTCGCAACGTTTCTACATCAACAGTTATATGTATACATATAACAGTTATCTCTTAGAGTTATGATCTTCCATTCTGAAATTCTGAAAAGCACACAGTCTACAAATCAATACTTCAAATTCTGAAAAAGCTGAATATAGCAGCAAAAACTGTACACGACCTTAACAGTCGAAGGTATAAAGATAAGGAATAGTATGTTGGCAAAGCTTAGAAAAGTTGAAACTGGGAAACGGATTGAGCAAACCATGAAGGAAGCTGTGAACAAATCACAAGGACTAAACTTGTACATAAAGAATCCAGATAATTCTGTTTCAGATGAAATCTTTAGCGAATACCTTGTTCCTTAATCGCTCTAAATCATCGTGAATGAATTTCTTCATCACAATTTGATTCTAACATTCCAAGATATTATCGTATCTTTCATTATAAATATCCTCAATATTTCTGAAGATATCTTCATAAATATTCTCGTCCGATATTAATTATCTCTCCGCGCTATCTGTGATATATCATAAAAGGAAACTAATTTAGTTTCTAAATTCTGAAACCTTCGAGTTTAAGATATGAATGATTATGAAGTAGTGTTGGGAATTGAAGCATGAATTAGTATAATATAATGACACTTGATCAACGTGATTATATTATAGTAAGTCATGATGAGTTTCTAAATAGAACGTGATGATTCACAGATCATAACGTCATCATGTGCCATGTTACACGACTCTTGTATTCTACTTAACCTCTAAATATATCAAGAAAATATTTTTCTTGATGATTTGACCTTTTCCAAGGTATTCTGGTAATTTAACCAACCAAGATCGTGCTATTACAATTTCTATCTTAGAACATTAACTCTGTTCATTCTGAAATTCATATCTACGAATTCTGGACCATTTTTCGCTTGACTTAAAGTCGGGAAGAAAAAACAAAAGAATGGGACCCCAACATATAAAGGAAACGAAGAGGGTGGATTTATAGTGTAAAATCAGACAGAGCAATCGAGACAGATAATCACATTTAACCAAAAAGGATTCTAATTTTCTTAATTATCGGAGAACCAAATTTTATTACGAAAATTTTCTCTAAATCCCTTGAACTCCGGAAATCAACCATATCTACGTCAAAAGATTTGACGAAGCATTATTTATTCATTTCACTCTTTTGTGATAGCTTCATTCGTACTCTTCAAATAATCGAATTGTTTTATCCGTATTACTCAATGATGATAAAACTCTATTTATCAACTCATATTCTGTGATGACCCGGGAATTTCCGACCAAATTTAAACTTAATCTTATATGATTTTTGACACGATAAGCAAAGTCTATTAAACTGAGTCTCATAATGTTTGAACTATTTTCATGAATGCATTTGACTTTAACCATTCCTGACGATTCACGAACAATTGTTTGTAAATAAATATGTATATGTAAATATAAGTATATGTATATTGAATTAAAATTATAAAATATAAATTAAGCATTTGAATTAAATACGTAAAATAGAATACAAAGTAATTGAGTGTAAATTTAAAATGCATCTATATATATAACTATGAATTCTATGATTAATTATTATTTATATGTGTACTATAATATATATATATATATATATATATATATATATATATATATATATATATATATATAAAATTTATAAATAATAAATATTCATTAAAGGCTATCATATTATATTATGTAACTAATAATATATATGATACAATTTAAAATATAGTTGTTATGATACTATTGTTATTACTTTTAATAATAATGTCAATATTAATATCGGTAATATTAATATTATTTTAAAATTATGATTTGTAGATGTGAATTTTATTGTTATATTATTATTATCATCAATATTATTATTATCATAATATTATTATAATTAGTATTATGAATAATATTATTATTACCATCACATTTTATTTAATACCTAATGTTATTATAATTATTATTAAAATAATTATTATTAGTATTAATATTAATATCTATTAGTAAATAACACATTTTATTGTTATTAACATGACTAATAGCATTTTTTAGTATTATTAGAATCATTATTATTTATTATTATTATTATTATTATTATTATTATTATTATTATTATTAATATCATTATTATTATTATTAATTATTAATAACAAAGTTATTGATTATTAGTATTTTTTTTATAAACAATAAATTAAAGAAAAATGTAGTAGTTGGTCTCTTGTGCCTATCAAACTGTATTTGATTAAAGGTTCATACCAATCACAATTAGAAAGTCTCCAAAGTCAGTTACATATCACTACCCCCTTTATTTTATTTTGGTTTTTATCCTTGTTTCTTCCTTCTGAGCGAATTTGGCGTCGAATAAATCCAGGATACGAATAAGAGTCAATCAAATTTTGTTACTGCACAAACCCCTTAATCACATACTCAAATTCGTTTTTTGTAAATCGAAATCAAAAAACAGAAGTAATTTTTTTCTTGAAAACCCGTCGGTTCTTATACATTATCTACTTTTTGGCCAAAAATCAAAATCGAGCCAATTAACAAAATCCTGTAATGCAGTCTCGTTAGAAATCTTCAAAGTAATCTATCTGCAAAGTCTTGTATTCCAATTCTTATTATCAAGCTTCAATTCTTGAGTCAAAGTTTTGCTCCTAAAAAGTCAACTAATGTTCTTTAATCAAATTAAGGATATATGGTACGATTCAAGTTAAATTGATGGTACCAATAGCTTTTAGGATTGATTTTCAAGGTATCTCGTGCTTTAAACTTTTTCTAAAACGTTACCTTATGTGAAATCATATTTTTTTTAAAAACATAGCAGCGACGGTAATCAAACTGCTGTCTCTTTTTATTTTATTTTTTTTCTTTCTTCTGTTAATTAATATCACGAATTTAGATATTATCTGTGTTACATCAAATGATCAATGATGTTAGGGATTAGGATGTAATCGAATGAAATATGGGAGTTGAGGAGGAAGAAGAAATAAGAACAAGAAAAATACGGGTTATAATAAAATGGTTTGCGTTTAATTCAGAAAAACATAAATGGCTGAATGGTTAGGAGTGTGTTTGGGGTTACGAGAGGTCACGGGTTCAATCCTCACTTCGGGCAATTTATCTTTTTAAAGAGTTCTCTTAAGGTAGTCTCATGTTCCTTATTATTATTATTATTATTATTATTATTATTATTATTATTATTATTATTATTATTATTATTATTATTATTATTATTATTATTATTATTATTATTATTATTATTATTATTGTTAATGGTAAGATTATTAGTGTTATAAGTAATTGAATTATAAGTATTATTATTGTTATTATTATTAGTATAAGAATCATTTATAAATCGTTATTATTATTGATAATACTAATATTATTATCATCCTAAAATAAAATCGTATCATTTTATTACTAAGTATAAATATTATTATCATTATTACAATTATGATTATTATTATCATTATTAGTATAAAAATAATATAATTTATTATTATTTTCATTAATAATAGCATTAGTATTAATCTATGATTATTAATAACAGTATTAATATCAATATAAGTATTACTATTTTTGACATAAAGTATTAACACTATCCTTATTACTATAAACGTTAATAACAATATTGTTATTGAAGATCATTATAACTATTATTAAAAACATTATTATTAATTATCATTTTAATTAAAATTATTATTATTAGTATTATCATTATTATTATTGTTATAAGTATTATTATCATTATTAACATCGGTAATGGAATCATAAATATTATTATTAATATTAAGTGTTATCATTATTTTATCATTACAAACATTATTTTATTATTATTATAAATGCTATTTTTAACAAACAAATGATATATATATTTATATACAGATATATCCAAAACATATAACATAACAGAGTTACCAGTTTTATATACAAAATGAATATATGAGACATATATATATTATATGAATATAAAAATGATATAATTAGTAGATCATATATATATAAGTTTATTCGATTACGATTATGTGTATTAATATACATACAAATGATATAGGTTCGTGAATCCAAGGCCAACTTTGCATTTGTTTAGTTGTTCAAGGTCGTTATATGTATTTTTACTACAAAATACAATACGGTGAGTTTCATTTGCTCCCCTTTTACTCTTTACATTTTTGGGACTGAGAATACATGCAAATGTTTTATTAACTATTTTACAATAATTATATGTGTGAGTTTCATTTGATCCCTTTTACTCTTTACGTTTTTGGGCTGAGAATACATGCAAATGATTTATTAACTGTTTTACAATATTTATATGCGTGAGTTTCATTTGCCCTTTTTACTCTTTACGTTTTTAGGCTGAGAATACATGCAAATGCTTTATTAACTGTTTTACAATACTTATATGCGTGAGTTTCATTTGCCTTTTTACCCTTTATATTTTTGGGCTGAGAATACATGCGCTGCTTTTATAACTGTATTACAAAATAGACACAAGTACGTAAAACTACATTCTATGGATGAATTATCAAAATTGAATATGCCCCTTTTTATTAAGTCTGGTAATCTAAGAATTAGGGAACAGACAACTTAATTGATGCGAACTCTAAAGATAGATCTATCGGGCCCAACAAGCCTCATCCAAAGTACCGGATGCTTTAGTACTTCGAAATTTATATCATGTCCGATGGAGGATCCCGGAATGATGGGGATATTCTTATATGCATCTTGTGAATGTCGGTTACCAGGTGTTGAATCCATATGAATGATATTTTTGTCTCTATGTATGGGACGTATGTTTATGAGAAATAGAAATATGAAATCTTGTGGTTTATTAAAATTATGAAATGATTATTTATGATAAACTAATGAACTCACCAACCTTTTGGTTGACACTTGAAAGCATGTTTATTCTCAGGTACGAAAAAAATCTTCCGCTGTGCATTTGCTCATTTTAGAGATATTATTTGGAGTCATTCATGACATATTTCAAAAGATGTTGCATTTGAGTCGTTGAGTTCATCAAGATTATTATTAAGTCAATTATAGTAGAATATATTACGAAATGGTATGCATGTTGTCAACTTTTGATGTAATGAAAGATTGTATTTTCAAAAACGAATGCAATGTTTGTAAAATGTATCATATAGAGGTCAAGTACCTCGCGATGTAATCAACTGTTGTGAAATGTTTATAATTGATATGGACTTCGTCCGGATGGATTAGGACGGGTCTTGACAGTTGGTATCAGAGCGGTGGTCTTAGCGAACCAGGTCTTGCATTAGTGAGTCTAACTGATAGTCGTTAGGATGCATTAGTGAGTCTGGACTTCGACCGTGTCTGCATGTCAAAAGTTTTGCTTATCATTTTTGTCGGAAATCATCTATTTATCATCCTTAGGAAATTACCTGCTTATCATTCTTAGTCTAGAAACATCTTACTACAATGATTGCATGAATAGTGTATAGACAAAAATCGTATCTTAGCGTATCTGGTAATTCATATCTTAGCATATCTTGTGATGTAGACTTTGTCTGACAACTTCCGTAGATTCCTCCGTAACATATGGGATTTTAGTATTGTATATGCATATGTGAATTATGTATTGCAGGGTACTAATCTACATCCTATAATCTGTTTCTTATCGAAAATACTTCATCTGATCGTACGAGATGAATCCCTCAACCAGTTCGAGTCCTTCGGATTCCGATAAGCTATTCCGATAGTCGTTCCGACCGCTATTCCAACATGGATGTTCACCTAAGCTCCGAAAATAGCGTCACCAGAATGAATCATCCATCCCCAATTCATCTGATGGGCTCATAGTCAACTTAATCAATGGAGACGCGCAGAAGGCGATCCCTTCCACTAACCAAATTCACCTCTTGATGAAGAACCTGAAGCACTTACCGGCGAATATGTTCGTAACACCATTTTCACCCTCATTTCCTGAATATCTCGCCACGACTATATCATAACTCAGATTCTAAACATTATTCATTCGCCCGTTCTTACAGACAATCATCCCGGAGTAATAAGTCAACGAACTACGTGCCCGAGTTGTAACCTTGAAAAATATGGTGCAAAACGTACCAACAGCACCACCAACGGCACCAACAGCACCACCAACATCAATACCAGTACCACCAACAACCCAAGTTCAACATCTCACACCTCAACATCTCATTATGTACCTCGAGCATAATCATCAATCTGCGAATCGTTCTACATCATTTATCTTCGTTCGACATGACGATTATGTAATCTTCAATGTTTTAGAGATTATATATTCTAGTTATAACGGTAAATCAAATGAGATTAATATCACATTAACTCATTAAATCCATGATTATATCTGAAGAAAATATATATGTATATATATTTTCATAAAGATTGTAATTAAAAATTCTTTCGTACAAACTGTTAATGGTGAAAATATTTTAACGGGTAGGTAATACCTGAGGAATATTTAAATTTCACATTAATAAGTTACACTGTATATTCTTCGAATCTGATTCCACAGTTATTCACTATCCTACTTACATCCACCGGTATCCGTATCCGTTCACCGCATAGTAACCATTTTTATTAAATTTAAATTTGGATTTTGACCTATCAGAATCTAACAAGTGGCATAATGAAGAAAATATTTGATAAAATAAAATTTGTTAGAAACAGACTAATTAACTATGAGAAATTTTGTTAAGAATCCACGCTAACTGTTTCCAGCTAACTGTTCCTAGCTAACTGATTACATTTTATTTATGTCACTTTATTTATCGCAATTTATTTATCGTCATTTAATTTCTGTTATTTATTTTACGCACTTTAAATATCGGGACACGTATACAAGGTTTTGACATATCATATCGACGCATCTATATATATTATTTGGAATCACCATAGACACTCTATATGCAGTAATGATCGAGTTCTCTATACAGGGTTGAGGTTGATTCTACAATAATATATATACTTTGAGTTGTGATCGAGTCTGAGACATGTATACGGGTCACGACACGTATTAATTAATTCGAATATTATATATTAAACTGTATATGAATTATTGGACTGTCAATGTTGTAGCGACCCCGAAAAATCGTCAAATGACGGCGTCATCTACGTATGGTCCCATTACATGTGTCGTAGGTCTTTATAACAAAGTTTGACCGAAAATATGTCGCATTCATTTCATAAAAGGATGTTTCAATGTTTACAAAAGAAGTTCCCATAACGAGTACATAACAATGGTTAAAGTTTGTATGAAACACATGCGACACAATTTAAAGTAACCAAAATACGCTCCACGTATGCAATATACTCGACATCCAATGCAAGTATCAAAAAGTATGTGCGGAAGCATGCATCACCTAAGTTCAAGGACCTGAGAAAACATAGAGAATCTGTCAACGAAAACGTTGGTGAAATCATAGTTGTATGCATAAAGTATATTTGTATCACAAGGTTTAGTATAAAACGTTTATCAAGCGTATACATCTCAAAAGATGTGTTTGTATCACGAGCACCCAATTATCAAGCTTAACTGAATCTTACCTCTGCATAATAGTGTTAGAACCTACACTATACATTGAAAGAACGTTTCATTCATTCGAATGAGGGTTCGTTAAACCCGCATGGCCACACAACATAATTTCTCGCTTACACCCTACAAGTGTAACTAATGATAATTGGACTTGAGGCTTTTCGTTCTAACTCGTATGTATCTTTTCTTTTGTATAGTATTCAAAACGTTAAAGTATGAAAAGTATATGTAAGTATGTATTGTATATGTTTTCTCATCCCACGATTTTTAAAGTATAAAAGTGTTTGAAGAGTGGGCTATGATCTCACCTTTGATTGCAAGAGTGTATTAGTACTTCGACAAGTAAACATGCAAAGAACAGTGCTAGTCTCGACCTAAACAAATAGGTTGTATCAATAACGATAGTCACGCAGGGTCAAAGATGTTCAATTAGTCCTGTGGCTCGACACGACTCGATTATGTAGCATGTGAAGCAAATTGTCAAGTTTCATGCAAGATACAAGTATAGAATCATGTTAGAAAGATTGCATAATTAATTGGTTAAGTTTGACAAAAAGTCAAACTTGGTCGGGTCAAAGTCAACGAAAAAGTCAACATGTTCGGGTCGGGTCCCGGACTATTTTTCTATGCTAATTATTCATATACAAGTGTATTAAAACAAGTTTCATGTGAATCGGAGGTCAATAGCTAGTCAAACATTTCACGTGAAATGGGACAATTTGAGCAGATTCTGGCCAGGCCTATTGGCGCGCCGCGCAGGTATAGGGGCGCGCCGCGCCACCCACTGGGCAGGTCTGTTTCTGCTTTTCCACAAGTATGCACGAGCCAAAACCAATTCTAACACAACACTTGACCCGCAAACACTTATAATGCCTATCATACATCGTTGGAAAGGTATTTTGACGAGGGATGCAAGTAAACACATATCATCAATCAAATTTCCACTTACAACAACCAAAAACCACAATTAATGTTCCTCATTCAATGCATACAAGTCATAAATGCCATTAAATGATTTGGTAACCAAATTACATGAACAATATGCCGTTTCGAAGGTAATTAAGCATACAACACAACCTAACACTTACAATTAGCATTTCGTGTCATTTAAAGCATCAAAAGTCCATTTCTAGTTCATGAAACCCTAACTCAAATTCACCAAATTTCATAATCAAGTTTAGAAGGTTTCTTTAACCAAACCATACATCATAACGAAGCTAGTAACACTAGGAATAAGATTAAAACATGAACTCTTAGCATCAAACAACATATGAACACTCAAAATTCAAGATTAAGCATGTGAACTTTCAATATGAACTAGTTACATCAAAATAGCAAGAACAAGCATACAAAACACATAATCATACTAGACTTGAGCCATAGACACTAATTAACAACCTTTTAACTCAAAAATCTCAAGAACACATAATATTAGTGATTTTAGAAAGTTACCCAAATTTGATGAAATCGGTATGGAATCGAAGAGGAGATCACGAGGAGTTCAAATATGTAATTTGTTTTGATCGAATCCTTCTTGAACGAATTTGGATGAGGAATTGCTTTTTGATGAATTTAAAGAATGGTGGAAGTATTAGATGAAAAGGAAAAATTAAATGAAGAAATGAGGTGGAAGAGTTTGACTAGTCAAGTGGCTAGTCACCACTTTGGTGTCTTGGCGAAACAAGTCCCTCAAGTTGCAATCGGGTGCGTTAAATTACCTAAAACAAGATAATTGAAACGCGTATTAACGGAAGATGTTATAAACATATAACGGAGTTTAAAATAGTTAAACGGAAAAGTTGACGGAAAAAGGCGGGATGTTACATTACCTACACCTTAAAAGAAATTTCGTCTCGAAATTTAGGTAGGCGTAGTGGTCATTGTTTCTTCCTCGGAATCTGACGTTTCCGGAACCGGGAATAGATGAGGGTGTTTCTTTCGCATTTGATCTTCTCTTTCCCAAGTAAACTCGGGTCCCCTTTTGGCGTTCCAACGGACCTTAACAATCGGGATCCGGCTTTGTTTCAATTCCTTCTCGACGTAGTCCACAATTTCAACCGGTTCCTCCACAAAATGGAGTTTGTCATTAATAGTAAGTTCCTCGAGAGGAACGACGATATCGGGCTCGGCAAGACATTTCTTCAAGTTAGATACATGAAAAGTAGGATGGACGGAGCTTAGTTGAGGCGGAAGATCCAAACGATACGCAACGGTTCCAACACGCTCTAAGATTTCAAAAGGACCAATGTACCGCGGATTTAGTTTCCCACGTTTCCCAAAACGGATGACACCTTTCCAAGGTACGACTTTTAACATGACGCGGTCACCGACTTGAAATTCGAGGTCTTTGCGTCTTTTGTCGGTATAGCATTTTTGACGACTCCGGGCCGTCCGAAGCCTATCTCGGATTTGGAGAATCTTCTCGGTGGTTTCGTGAATGAGTTCGGGCCCGAAAATTTGCACGTCACCCACTTCGGCCCAACAAAGAGGAGAGCGACATTTTCGACCATATAACGCTTCAAAAGGTGCGGCCTTAATACTCGCGTGATAACTATTGTTGTAAGAGAATTCGGCGAGAGGTAAGTGATTGTCCCAAGCTTTTCCAAAATCAACAACGCAGGCTCGTAACATATCCTCTAAGGTTTGTATTGTACGTTCACTTTGCCCATCGGTTTGGGGATGATATGCGGTGCTCATGTCCAAACGCGTTCCCAACGCTTCTTGTAACGTACGCCAAAATCTAGAAACGAAACGACCATCTCGGTCGGAGATAATCGATAACGGTACTCCGTGTCGGGCTACAATCTCTTTAATGTAAAGTCGTGCAAGTTTCTCCATTTTGTCGGTTTCTTTCATGGCGAGAAAGTGCGCGGATTTGGTGAGACGGTCAACAATGACCCAAATTGTATCATAACCGCCCGACGTTTTCGGTAGTTTGGTGATAAAATCCATCGTGATCCTTTCCCACTTCCATTGCGGGATCTCGGGTTGTTGAAGTAACCCGGACGGTCTTTGGTGTTCGGCTTTGACTTTAGCGCAAGTCAAACATTTGGCGACGTATCTAGCAACCTCCTTTTTGATGTTCGGCCACCAATATTGTTCTTTAAGGTCATGGTACATCTTATTGGCGCCGGGATGAATCGAGTATCGCGATTTGTGGGCTTCGTCTAGGATGAGGTTTCGTAGATCGCCATATCTAGGCACCCAAATGTTTCCGGCGTAATATCGAAGTCCGGTCTCCTTAACTTCGAATTGGGAGACGAGAATGTTTAAAAGTTCGCGTGCGATGTTGTTGTCCTTAAGAGCTTCATCTTGGGCTACCCGAATTTGGCTATTAAGGTTGGAGTGGATGGTGATATTCAAAGCTCGGACACGAAGAGGCACCGCTCTTTCCTTTCGACTTAAGGCATCGGCCACTACATTTGCCTTCCCGGGGTGGTAACGAAGCTCGCAATTATAATCGTTCAAGGTCTCAATCCACCTTCGTTGTCTCATGTTTAGTTGCTTTTGATCGAAGATATGTTGGAGACTTTTGTGATCGGTAAAGATGGTACTTTTGGTACCAAGAAGATGATGTCTCCATAACTTAAGTGCAAAGATGACGGCACCGAGTTCAAGATCATGTGTCGTGTAGTTTCGTTCGTGGACTTTGAGTTGTCGAGAGGCATAGGCAATGACTTTCTTTCGTTGCATTAATACGCATCCATAACCGTTTTTCGAGGCATCACAATATACAACAAAATCATCATTGCCTTCGGGAAGTGACAAGATAGGAGCGGTGGTTAGCTTAGTTTTCAAGATTTGAAAAGCGGTTTCTTGTTCGGATGACCAAATGAACTTTCGGTCCTTGTGAGCTAACGCGGTTAAAGGGCGAGCGATTAAGGAAAAGTCCTTGATGAATTTACGATAGTATCCGGCGAGACCCAAGAATTGACGAATTTGAGTAGGAGTAGTAGGAGCCTCCCATTTACTAATGGCTTCGATTTTCGCGGGATCGACTTTAATGCCTTGATCACTTACAACATGACCGAGGAATTGAACTTCCTTCAACCAAAATTCACACTTGGAGAACTTGGCATAGAGTTGTTCTTTTCTCAAGAGTTCAAGCACGAGTCGGAGATGTTCTTTGTGTTCCTCTTCGCTTTTAGAATAGACCAAAATATCATCGATGAACACGATAACGAATTTGTCGAGGTAAGGTTTGCACACGCGGTTCATGAGATCCATGAACACCGCCGGTGCGTTAGTGAGACCGAAAGGCATGACAAGGAATTCATAACTACCATAACGAGTCCGGAAAGCGGTTTTGGAGACATCTTCCCCCTTAACCCTTAGTTGATGATAACCCGAACGGAGATCGATTTTTGAATATACACGAGAACCTTGTAGTTAATCAAAGAGATCATCGATGCGAGGAAGGGGATATTGGTTCTTAACCGTCAATTTGTTTAGTTCACGATAATCAATGCACATTCGTAGGGATCCGTCTTTCTTCTTGACGAACAAAATCGGAGTGCCCCATGGTGAATGGCTAGGTTGAATGAAACCACGGTCAAGTAGCTCTTGGATTTGACTTTGCAATTCTTGTAATTCGGATGGAGCGAGTCTATACGGTGCACGCGCTATGGGTGCTGCTCCTGGAATAAGATCGATTTGAAATTCAACCGGTCGATGAGGTGGAAGACCCGGTAATTCGTCGGGAAATACATCGGAAAAGTCACTAACAATTGGCACATCTTCGATGCGCTTTTCGTCGGCCTCGACTTTCTTAACGTGAGCAAGAATCGCGAAACAACCCTTGTGAAGTAGCTTTCGAACTTTAAGGCACGAAACGAGATTGAGTCCGGTGCAATTTTTGTCGCCATAGACAATCAATGGTTCACCATTCTCGATAGGAATTCGAATTGCGTGAAGATCGCAAAGAATGTGAGATTTATTTTTGACCATCCAATTCATACCGATTATTACATCAAAACTCCCTAGTTCCATGGGTATCAAGTCAATTTCAAATTCATTACCCAAAATGTTTAAAGTACACCCCCGGTAATATGTGTCGGCACTTAAGAGTTTTCCGTCGGCCACTTCGATGGAATAAGTAGTATCTAAGGGGTGTGGTGGAGTGCAAAGAGTAGGAGCCAAAGTCTTAGACACAAAATATTTATCGGCACCCGAATCGAATAAGCAAGTAACATAAGTGTTGTTGAGAAGAAACGTACCCGTGACTAGTTCATTATCATCCCGGGCTTCCTCGGTGTTGATGTTGAAGGCTCGGCCTCGGTTGTTGGGGTTGGCTTTCTTCTTTGGGCATGCATTTCTATAGTGACCCGGTTGGCCACATTCATAACAAACACCCGGTCTTGGTGCATTGGGTCCCTTTTGAGCAACGGGAGCGGTGGTTCTACATTCATGGGCCGAATGGCCACTCTTGTGACACTTGACGCAATACGGCCTTCCACACTCACCCAAATGATGTTTGTGGAACTTGTTGCAAAACGGTAAAGATCCGGAATAACCCTTCTTGCCGTCGTTGTTGTAAGGCTTCTTGGTGGAGGTGTTGTTGTAGTTGGTTGATGGAGTGGCTTCCCATTTCCTTTTGTTGCCACCCGACTTGTCCTCGGCCTTAGGAGCCGGCACTACGATTTCGTCAACCGTTTCGATTAATTGGCGGGCCATGTTCATAGCGGCTTGATGAGTAGTGGGTTTGGATGACATCACCCCTTGTTTGATGCTTTTTGGAAGACCGAGCATGTAGAGCTCAATCCTTTGAGATTCGGGGTTAACAAGATTAGGACACATCAAGGATAGTTCGGCGAATCGTTGATTATAAGCTTTAAGATCGTTTCCGACCGCTTTCAAAGATCTTAGTTCTTCCTCAAGCTTTCGGGTTTCTTCGCGCGGAAAATATTCAACAATCATCTTTTCCCTTAGATCGGCCCAAGAGAGGGCATGAGCTTCATCGGTACCCACCGATTGAACATAGGTGTTCCACCATGTTAGAGCAATTCCGGAGAAAGTGTGGGTGGAGTATTTGACCTTGTCTTGATCCCGACAACCGCTTATGCTAAAGACGGCCTCGGTTTGTTCAAACCAACGAGTAAGCACAACCGGTCCCCCGGTTCCATCATAAGTGTGGGGTTTGCACCCCATGAAAGCTTTGTAGGAGCATCCTTCGCTAGAGTTACCGGCTCCTTGGTTATTGTTGTTGTGGTTGTTGTTATTGTTGTTGTTAGACGAGTGACCGGCCATGGCCGCATCCACGGCGGTGGCTATCATGCGTTGTAAGGCTTGTTCGGGTGTTTCACGGCGTGGCGCACGACGAGGAGGCATTGTTCCTTCAAAACAAAAGAATACCGTTGGTTAGTATCCTAACTAATACTAACCGTGATATGGAATAAAGATAAAGAGAAAATTATCCTTGACTCGCCTTAAATTCTTTATGTCATGATGTCGGTATGTTCATATGAGTCACCGTAATATAATCCCGGAAATTATATTACCCTAACTCATATGCGCATTCGACATTACCACATATAGTCAAGGTGGCGTGTCAATTAAATTATACAACGCAAGAGTAAGATAGAATAAGAGTAGATATGAGTAAGAGGGTTCGAGTATAAATGCACAAATAGTCAAGTAATCCCTATGTCAAGTCTATATGCCGGTTGTAGTCTAGACTCACCAATGTACCCTATGACTCGGGGTTGACACCAATGAACTCTAAATCCCTACAACCTGGCTCTGATACCACTTGTAGTGACCCTGAAAAATATTCAAATGACGGCGTCATCTACGTATGGTCCCATTACATGTGTCGTAGGTCTTTATAACAAAGTTTGACCGAAAATATGTCGCATTCATTTCATAAAAGGATGTTTCAATGTTTACAAAAGAAGTTCCCATAACGAGTACATAACAATGGTTAAAGTTTGTATGAAACACATGCGACACAATTTAAAGTAACCAAAATACGCTCCACGTATGCAATATACTCGACATCCAATGCAAGTATCAAAAAGTATGTGCGGAAGCATGCATCACCTAAGTTCAAGGACTTGAGAAAACATAGAGAATCTGTCAACGAAAACATTGGTGAAATCATAGTTGTATGCATAAAGTATATTTGTATCACAAGGTTTAGTATAAAACGTTTATCAAGCGTATACATCTCAAAAGATGTGTTTGTATCACGAGCACCCAATTATCAAGCTTAACTGAATCTTACCTCTGCATAATAGTGTTAGAACCTACACTATACATTGAAAGAACGTTTCATTCCTTCGAATGAGGGTTCGTTAAACCCGCATGGCCACACAACATAATTTCTCGCTTACACCCTACAAGTGTAACTAATGATAATTGGACTTGAGGCTTTTCGTTCTAAATCGTATGTATCTTTGCTTTTGTATAGTATTCAAAACGTTAAAGTATGAAAAGTATATGTAAGTATGTATTGTATATGTTTTCTCATCCCACGATTTTTAAAGTATAAAAGTGTTTGAAGAGTGGGCTATGATCTCACCTTTGATTGCAAGAGTGTATTAGTACTTCGACAAGTAAACGTGCAAAGAACAGTGCTAGTCTCGACCTAAACAAATAGGTTGTATCAATAACGATAGTCACGCAGGGTCAACGATGTTCAATTAGTCCTGTGGCTCGACACGACTCGATTATGTAGCATGTGAAGCAAATTGTCAAGTTTCATGCAAGATACAAGTATAGAATCATGTTAGAAAGATTGCATAATTAATTGGTTAAGTTTGACAAAAAGTCAAACTTGGTCGGGTCAAAGTCAACGAAAAAGTCAACATGTTCGGGTCGGGTCCCAGACTATTTTTCTATGCTAATTATTCATATACAAGTGTATTAAAACAAGTTTCATGTGAATCGGAGGTCAATAGCTAGTCAAACATTTCACGTGAAATGGGACAATTTGAGCAGATTCTGGCCAGGCCTATTGGCGCGCCGCGCATGTATAGGGGCGCGCCGCGCCACCCACTGGGCAGGTCTGTTTCTGCTTTTCCACAAGTATGCACGAGCCAAAACCAATTCTAACACAACACTTGACCCGCAAACACTTATAATGCCTATCATACATCATTGGAAAGGTATTTTGATGAGGGATGCAACTAAACACATATCATCAATCAAATTTCCACTTACAACAACCAAAAACCACAATTAATGTTCCTCATTCAATGCATACAAGTCATAAATGCCATTAAATGATTTGGTAACCAAATTACATGAACAATATGCCGTTTTGAAGGTAATTAAGCATACAACACAACCTAACACTTACAATTAGCATTTCGTGTCATTTAAAGCATCAAAAGTCCATTTCTAGTTCATGAAACCCTAACTCAAATTCACCAAATTTCATAATCAAGTTTAGAAGGTTTCTTTAACCAAACCATACATCATAACGAAGCTAGTAACACTAGGAATAAGATTAAAACATGAACTCTTAGCATCAAACAACATATGAACACTCAAAATTCAAGATTAAGCATGTGAACTTTCAATATGAACTAGTTACATCAAAATAGCAAGAACGAGTATACAAAACACATAATCATACTAGACTTGAGCCATAGACACTAATTAACAACCTTTTAACTCAAAAATCTCAAGAACACATAATATTAGTGATTTTAGAAAGTTACCCAAATTTGATGAAATCGGTATGGAATCGAAGAGGAGATCACGAGGAGTTCAAATATGTAATTTGTTTTGATCGAATCCTTCTTGAACGAATTTGGATGAGGAATTGCTTTTTGATGAATTTAAAGAATGGTGGAAGTATTAGATGAAAAGGAAAAATTAAATGAAGAAATGAGGTGGAAGAGTTTGACTAGTCAAGTGGCTAGTCACCACTTTGGTGTCTTGGCGAAACAAGTCCCTCAAGTTGCAATGGGGTGCGTTAAATTACCTAAAACAAGATAATTGAAACGCGTATTAACGGAAGATGTTATAAATATATAACGGAGTTTAAAATAGTTAAACAGAAAAGTTGACGGAAAAAGGCGGGATGTTACAAATGTGGACTATCAACTGTGGACTACCAACACTGGACAATTAAAATGAATTAAAATATTGATTATAACATATGAAACTAAACAATTCTTCAAGTTTGCCACTTGATTTCATTGTAAACCCCATTCGTATCATCACGATTACAATCTGCGTTCAAACCTTTCATGATTCTTGAAAACACCTCAATCGATAGGATGAATCAACCGCACTTCATCTACGGAAGGAAAGACTTATGCATATAGTTATGCACCTGAGAAACTCTCGGCAACTGAGTAAAAGTTCAACACATAGCCGCGTCAGATCTTTTGGCATTTATTAGGAAAAATAACTTTGCGATACCTTTTCAGATTAGCCAATTTTGTCACAGCTCCAACAAGACAACTTCAACTTCCATTCGAATTAGCCTTATTATAACCTCGATATATAAGTTTGCCTGTCGTCATCGTTACCGGAGAACCGTTTATATTTCACCATATTAGCAGTAAAATTACCAGCAACTTCAATGAATTTGGACTTTCCGAAAAATCACTATATTCATTGAAACCCCATCTTGTATTCATCTATACCCTGTAACAATAATTGCCATACCAATTACCGGGAATCAGCAATCAGTATTTCGAATCTCGTAGCATTTCTACATCAATAGTTATATGTATACATATAACAATTATCTCCTAGAATTACGATCTTCAATTCTGAACTTTTGAAAAGGCACCCTGTTTACGAATCGATACTCTGAATGTTGAAAAAGCTGAATGAAGCAGCAGAAACTGTAGGCAACCATAAACGACCTTAGTCGTCGGAAGTTTGATGATAAAGAATAATATGTTGGAAAAACTCAGAAACGTTGAAACTGGAAAACGGATAGAGTTAACCATGAAGGAGACCAAGGACAAATACAAGGACCATACCCTATATTCAAAGAATCCAGATAATTCTGGATCCGTTGAAATCTTTAGAGAATATCTTGCTCCGAAGTCATGTTAAAATCTTGCGGAAAATATTTCTCCATCAACCATCGAACTTAGAAATTCCAAAATATCATCATCAATATCTTCGATATTTCTGAGGATATTTTCATAAATATTCTCGTCCGAAATTATATACCTCTTCGTGCTTCCTGTGTATAATTATATTGGAAAAGTATCAATAGAAAATTTAGTACCAAAAAACGGATTATGCGAAACTATGAAGGAAGCCGTGGACAAATCACAAAGAATAAGTTTGACTTCAAAGAATCCAAATGATTCAATACCTGCTGAAGTCTTTAACGAATATCTTGCTCCTTACTCTAAACTCTTGCGGACAATATTCTTCATCATCCTCTGATCTTAGAAATTCCAAGATATCATCGTATCTTTCATTATAAATATCCTCCATATTTCTGAAGATATTTTCATAACTATTTTTATCTGAATCATTAATCTATTAGTGCTATCAGTGTTACATCATATAGAAACTGTTAGTTTCTATATTCTGTAAACTTTCAAGCTTAAAATATGAATGTTATTGAAGTAATGTTGAGAACTGATGCATGAGTTAGTATAATATAATGACACTTGATCAACGTGATTATATTACATTAAGTCATGCTGAGTTTCTAATGAAACGTGATGATTCATAGACTCTAACGTCATCATGTGCCATGTTACACGACTCTTACATTCTTATTTGATATATATATAAACATATCAAAAACATATTTTCTTGATAGTTCTATCTTTCCCGGATATTCTGGTAATTTGACGAATCAAGATCCTGCTATTACCATTTCTTTCTTAGAACGTTAACTATGTTCATTTCGAAATTCATATCTATGAATTCTGGATCGTTGCTCGCCTTACTAGAGGTCGAGAGGATAATAAAAAGGCAAAGAGATCCAAAATATAAGAGAAAATATAAAGCCTAATGACAACACCGAAATTTCAAACCGTGGATTTTAATACGAATAGCTATATAAAGACACGGGAGGATTATAAATACAATAATCCCTAAAGCATAGTAGAAATAAACGGATTCCTCCGGTGGAAGTTGGAAAAAGAGAATGATTGTTGCGATAATCAGGATAAGGACAAGGATCAGAACTGGATTAAGCATTTCATGATTTTTTTTGAATTTGGGAATTGAGTATTGAAGTGATGAAGATTAATGGAACGGAAAAGGTAAAATTTATAGTGAAAATATCAGATAGAGTAATCGAGGCAGATCACCGTATTTAATTATATAGATCTTAATCTCCTTATTCGCCGAAGAATCAAATCTCTTAGATTTCGAAGATTTTCTTTAAATCCCTTGAATTCCGGAATTCAATTGCGACTACATCAAAAGTTATGGAAAATCTCCATTTCTTCATCTCGATCTTTTGTGATAACTTCATTCATACGCTTCGATTAATCGAATCATTTTATCCATGTTATTCAATGATAATAAAACTCTATATATCAACTCATATTTGTCATGAAAACATTTTTATTGTTAACCACGACCACCTCACTCAAATTTCGGGACGAAATTTCTTTAACGGGTAGGTACTGTGATGACCCGGGAATTTCCGACCAAATTTAAACTTAATCTTATATGATTTTTGACACGATAAGCAAAGTCTATTAAACTGAGTCTCATAATGTTTGAACTATTTTCATGAATGCATTTGACTTTAACCATTCCTGACGATTCACGAACAAGTGTTTATAAATAAATATGTATATGTAAATATAAGTATATGTATATTGAATTAAAATTATAAAATATAAATTAAGCATTTGAATTAAATACGTAAAATAGAATACAAAGTAATTGAGTGTAAATTTAAAATGCATATATATATATATATAACTATGAATTCTATGATTAATTATTATTTATATGTGTACTATAATATATATATATATATATATATATATATATATATATATATATATATATATATATATATATAAATTTATAAATAATAAATATTCATTAAAGGCTATCATATTATATTATGTAACTAATAATATATATGATACAATTTAAAATATAGTTGTTATGATACTATTGTTATTACTTTTAATAATAATGTCAATATTAATATCGGTAATATTAATATTATTTTAAAATTATGATTTGTAGATGTGAATTTGATTGTTATATTATTATTATCATCAATATTATTATTATCATAATATTATTATAATTAGTATTATGAATAATATTATTATTACCATCACATTTTATTTAATACCTAATGTTATTATAATTATTATTAAAATAATTATTATTAGTATTAATATTAATATCTATTAGTAAATAACACATTTTATTGTTATTAACATGACTAATAGCATTTTTTAGTATTATTAGAATCATTATTATTTATTATTATTATTATTATTATTATTATTATTAATATCATTATTATTATTATTAATTATTAATAACAAAGTTATTGATTATTAGTATTTTTTTTATAAACAATAAATTAAAGAAAAATGTAGTAGTTGGTCTCTTGTGCCTATCAAACTGTATTTGATTAAAGGTTCGTACCAATCACAATTAGAAAGTCTCCAAAGTCAGTTACATATCACTATCCCCTTTATTTTATTTTGGTTTTTATCCTTGTTTCTTCCTTTTGAGCGAATTTGGCGTCGAATAAATCCAGGATACGAATAAGAGTCAATCAAATTTTGTTACTGCACAAACCCCTTAATCACATACTCAAATTCGTTTTCTGTAAATCGAAATCAAACAACAGAAGTAATTTTTTTCTTGAAAACCCGTCGGTTCTTATACATTATCTACTTTTTGGCCAAAAATAAAATCGAGCCAATTAACAAAATCCTGTAATGCAGTCTCGTTAGAAATCTTCAAAGTAATCTTTTTGCAAAGTCTTGTATTCCAATTCTTATTATCAAGCTTCAATTCTTGAGTCAAAGTTTTGCTCCTAAAAAGTCAACTAATGTTCTTTAATCAAATTAAGGATATATGGTACGATTCAAGTTAAATTGATGGTACCGATAGCTTTTAGGATTGATTTTCAAGGTATCTCGTGCTTTAAACTTTTTCTAAAACGTTACCATATGTGAAATCATATTTTTTTTTTTAAAACATAGCAGCGACTGTAATCAAACTCCTGTCTCTTTTTTTTATTTTTTTTATTTTTTTTCTTTCTTCTGTTAATTAATATCACGAATTTAGATATTATCTGTGTTACATCAAATGATCAATGATGTTAGGGATTAGGATGTAATCGAATGAAATATGGGAGTTGAGGAGGAAGAAGAAATAAGAACAAGAAAAATACGGGTTATAATAAAATGGTTTGCGTTTAATTCAGAAAAACATAAATGGCTGAATGGTTAGGAGTGTGTTTGGGGTTACGAGAGGTCACGGGTTCAATCCTCACTTCGGGCAATTTATCTTTTTAAAGAGTTCTCTTAAGGTAGTCTCATGTTCCTTATTATTATTATTATTATTATTATTATTATTATTATTATTATTATTATTATTATTATTATTATTATTATTATTATTATTATTATTATTATTATTATTATTATTATTATTATTATTATTATTGTTATTATTATTATTATTATTATTATTATTATTATTATTATTATTATTGTTAATGGTAAGATTATTATTGTTATAAGTAATTGAATTATAAGTATTATTATTGTTATTATTATTAGTATAAGAATCATTTATAAATCGTTATTATTATTGATAATACTAATATTATTATCATCCTAAAATAAAATCGTATTATTTTATTACTAAGTATAAATATTATTATCATTATTACGATTATGATTATTATTATCATTATTAGTATAAAAATAATATAATTTATTATTATTTTCATTAATAATAGCATTAGTATTAATCTATGATTATTAATAACAGTATTAATATCAATATAAGTATTACTATTTTTGACATAAAGTATTAACACTATCCTTATTACTATAAACGTTAATAACAGTATTGTTATTGAAGATCATTATAACTATTATTAAAAACATTATTATTTAATTATCATTTTAATTAAAATTATTATTATTAGTATTATCATTATTATTATTGTTATAAGTATTATTATCATTATTAACATCGGTAATGGAATCATAAATATTATTATTAATATTAAGTGTTATCATTATTTTATCATTACAAACATTATTTTATCATTATTATAAATGCTATTTTTAACAAACAAATGATATATATATTTATATACAGATATATCCAAAATATATAACATAACAGAGTTACCAGTTTTATATACAAAATGAATATATGAGACATATATATATTATATGAAGTTTATTCGATTACGATTATGTGTATTAATATACATACAAATGATATAGGTTCGTGAATCCAAGGCCAACTTTGCATTTGTTTAGTTGTTCAAGGTCGTTATATGTATTTTTACTACAAAATATAATACGGTGAGTTTCATTTGCTCCCCTTTTACTCTTTACATTTTTGGGGCTGAGAATATATGCAAATGTTTTATTAACTGTTTTACAATAATTATATGTGTGAGTTTCATTTGATCCCTTTTACTCTTTACGTTTTTGGGCTGAGAATACATGCAAATAATTTATTAACTGTTTTACAATATTTATATGCGTGAGTTTCATTTGCCCTTTTTACTCTTTACGTTTTTGGGCTGAGAATACATGCAAATGCTTTATTAACTATTTTACAATACTTATATGCGTGAGTTTCATTTGCCTTTTTACCCTTTATATTTTTGGGCTGAGAATACATGCGCTGCTTTTATAACCGTATTACAAAATAGACACAAGTACGTGAAACTACATTCTATGGTTGAATTATCAAAATTGAATATGCCCCTTTTTATTAAGTCTGGTAATCTAAGAATTAGGGAACAGACACCCTAATTGACGCGAACTCTAAAGATAGATCTATCGGGCCCAACAAGCCCCATCCAAAGTACCGGATGCTTTAGTACTTCGAAATTTATATCATGTCCGATGGAGGATCCCGGAATGATGGGGATATTCTTATATGCATCTTGTGAATGTCGGTTACCAGGTGTTCAGTCCATATGAATGATATTTTTGTCTCTATGTATGGGACGTATGTTTATGAGAAATAGAAATATGAAATCTTGTGGTTTATTAAAATTATGAAATGATTATTTATGATAAACTAATGAACTCACCAACCTTTTGGTTGACACTTGAAAGCATGTTTATTCTCAGGTACGAAAAAAATCTTCCGCTGTGCATTTGCTCATTTTAGAGATATTATTTGGAGTCATTCATGACATATTTCAAAAGATGTTGCATATAATTAAATATATATATACAAATATATATGTATATTATAAAAAGAAATATTATATATTGTAATTGTTATAATCAATGTTGAAAAATAAATATAATATATAATAATTAATATTTAATGAGTATATATACATAAATAAAGTATATAGAATATATATTTTGTGATTTTGAAGTTATTTAATAAACAACGGTAACGCTCAATTGTCATTTGATAGATATTAAATGAGTTAAAAAGGAACTTATGTTATTTTAAAATAAACGGTGATTCGAAAATAGAATTTATAAATATAGGCTAAGTAAAAATGTATTTAGGAGCTATTTATTTAATTTTAAAATTTTTTATATTTTACTTGGGATTGGGAGTGGATAATTAATGTAAAATTTATTTAATAATTAATGACTGAATTTTATACCATAATGACCAAAATAAATAAATATAGTTAATCTGAAAATTTGGGATTTTTCGGAGTACTTTTATTCGCCACTGAGTAGACAACGGAGTAGGAAATAATAGTCCGTTTAAACTATCGGCAGAATTACAGTAATTTGGTCTGTGAACTTGAGATATCAATCATATTACTGTGCCTTAAAAGTTCTTTAACACGTTTTCATCCTCTTTTTGAATATTAAAGGTTAATATTATATTATTATATTGATTTGTTAGATTAGAGTTTACGGAGTATCTAATTATATATATATATATATATATATATATATATATATATATATATATATATATATATATATATATATATATATATATATATATATATATACACCTTGCACATTATGTAACATCCACCACCTAATCACTTCCATCTATTACTCTTTCTCATTCTGCATCTACCATAGTGTACCATATACAAACCACTTTAATTAACTTTCATTTGATATTATTGCTATTGCTAACCGAAGCTTGTACTAGAGCTTTTATCCGATCACTCAATCACAATCTTTGATCATAGAACGATACCTTCCACCAACACATACACCCACTACCGTAAACTCCTGCTGCTACAGCTTCCTGTTATTCGTTACTCATCGGTTTCTGCTTCAGCTCGAGCACCACCACATACCTGCGGATACAACTTCTTTTGTATCTGTTTGCTGTCCAAAACAATCGACCCAAACCACCCAACACCATCGGTCACGTTTCATCAACCATAAAACTATCACAACCGCAAACACCTCACCACCACTTGAAACTGAACACCACTAGTCACCATTTTACGGCCACCATCAATATTATGAGACAACCAACCTCCACCCTAGACAACCTCCTACTACCACCCTACCACCGGCTCCTTCTCTTTCACAATTCCGATCTCTCTTATTCTCTCTCTCTATTCTAATTTGAAGAACCTACATCACTTCATGTTATTTCCTTTTGTCACTACTACTGCTTCGATGGAGAACAACCAAAACCACCGTGAACCCGCCATCATAATCCACCTCTCAAAACCACTTCACCTCCACAACACTGTAATCCAACCTCACCTCACAACCGTATTGTTTGTTGCCAATCGTCTGAACCCCAGAATATCACCCAAATCATAACCATAACCATTGCTATAATTGACTGTTAAGATATATTTTTTTGTTTATTCTATTGAGTACACCAAATGCCACCTTCTACCTCTAACAAACTCTCTCCCCCTCTCCTCTTTTCAAACGACAACTTCCACCACAAAATCCTCCATTAAAGCCTGCTGATACTCGCGTATTTTTTGTTGTTTCTATTCTTTCACCACCATCGAATTCTTCCAACTATTATTACATGTGTTCCTGGGTTCCTTGAGCAAATAAACAAAAACAATCATAATCTCAATTGATAGACACCACCCATCTATCTTTCTATTTTTCATTGCAAACCACAACACCCTTGTCACCACTCTTAAACCGTAAAAACTACAGCTATTTTTTTTGTTTCTGTTGCAGTACACCCGCTACTTTTTCCATTAAATTAAGGAAAGAAATAATGAAGATTAATGACAAAGATGATATTGGTATTAGCTATATGATGATGATGATGGGTTGTAAAGTAAAAAGCAATGTGTTTGTAGTGTCTGATGAACCCCACCTCCACATTCCATCGAGCTTATTTAACAAATAAATGGTTAATGAAATCAGGTAGTTTAATAGGTTAAATATAATTAAAGTCTACATTATTCAGAAAAGTAGAAATGGCAGAGTGGTTAATGGTGTTTTCTGGGGTGCCAAAGGTCCTGGGTTCGAATCTAGGCTAGTACAATTTTTTTTTATAAGAGAAGATGCTGTGAAAAGTTGGGCCAAGACATAGCATTTCCTGTTGGACCGAATCTGGTTTATGTTGGGCCATAAACCTTTGTGCATAATTGGGTCGATAATAAATGGAATGGAATTTGGGCCGAGAACCTTTAAGTAAATTTTGGTTATTAATTAAAATATAAAAGCGACGGGCAGCTTGATGGTTAGGGGTGTGGTTGGAGAATGAGAGGTATTGAGTTCGAGCCCGGGTTGTGGCAATTCTTTTTAAAAGCTTATTTTGAAAGGTAGTCTTATTATTATTTTTATTATTTTTATTATTATTATTATTGTTATTACCATTATTAATATTGTATTGTTATTATTATTATTGTTATTATTAGTAATATAATTATTATTATCATGTTTACATTTACAAGTATTATTATTATGTAATACGATTATTAATATTATCATTCTTAATAAGATTGCTATTATTATAAATATCAGTATTAACATAAATATCATTCTTAACAATATCATTATTATTACTAGTATTATTATTATTATCACTAATATCATTAGTAATAAAATTATTATAGTTATTATTATTATCAGTATTAGTATTATTATTATTACCATTATTACTAAAAGTAACATTATTTTCAAAACCTGTCATTTTTGTTAAAACGAATATTATCATTTAAAGTAAATTTTATTATTATTATTATTATTATTATTATTATTATTATTATTATTATTATTATTATTATTATTATTATTATTATTATTATTATTATTATTATTAGTATTATCAATATCATTATTAATAATTATTATTAAAATTACTATGATTATGAAAATAAAGGTTTTAAAAATTTTGTTAAGGTTATAAGTATAAAAATAAAGATTACATATACAAAAATATATTTAAATTACATAACTTAATTATATTAATATTTCTATATATAAAAATGAAAATATATAAATAAATAATGAAACTTTTAAATTATTAAATATAACAAATATATCATTAATAATAATATATATAGAATTATTCGATTACAAGAATATGTTTTAATATATAAATGAATGATATAGGTTCGTGAATCCGAAGCCAACCTTACACTTGTTCAACGCCGTCATATGTATTTTTACTACAAAATACAGTATTGTGAGTTTCATTACTCCCTTTTTAAATGCTTTTGCAATATATATTTTTGGGACTGAGAATACATGCGCTGTTTTTATAACTGTTTTACGAAATAGACACAAGTAATTGAAACTACATTATATGGTTGAATGATCGAAGCCGAATATGCCCCTTTTTAGCTTGGTAGCCTAAGAATTTGGGAACAGACCCCCAAATTGACGCGAATCCTAAAGATAGATCTATCGGGCCCAACAAGCCCCATTCTGGAATTTGGAATGCTTTAGTACTTCGAAATTATCATGTCCGATGGGTGTCCCGGAATGATGGGGATATTCTATATGCATCTTGTTAATGTCGATTACCAGGTGTTCAATCCATATGAATGATTTTTATCTCTATGCAGTTTGTGAAATGCCTGATATGAGATGTGTATTTATGAGCAATATAAATCTTGTGGTCTATTAAAATGATGAAAGTGATCGTTTATGATAAACTAATGAACTCACCAACCTTTTGGTTGACACTTTAAAGCATGTTTATTCTCAGGTATGAAAGAAATCTTCCGCTGTGCATTAGCTCATTTTAAGGATATTACTTGGAGTCATTCATGACATATTTCAAAAGACGTTGCATTCGAGTCGTTGAGTTCATCAAGATTATTATTACGTCAATTATAGTTGGATATATTATGAAATGGTATGCATGCCGTCAACTTTCGATGTAATGAAAGTTTGTCTTTTAAAAACGAATGCAATGTTTGTAAAATGTAACATATAGAGGTCAAGTACCTCGCGATGTAACCAAATGTAATGTATTCGTCGAGATGGATTAGGACGGGTCGTTATAAAAATAGCTTCTTCTAATCTTTAATGTTATTTAATATTATGGCAAATAAGAAGTCACAAACGACTAAATATGATGTAGTTAACATGACATATATAAATTTTATTATTGACTTTTAATATGGTTAATCATAAGTCATCAACACATAACATCTAATCATTGAAAACGTATTATCATTATTGCAAGAATAATTTGTTATGATTTTTAATATATTTAATATGATGAAAATGAGAAGTCACAAATAGTTATTAAATCTACATTTAACAAATATATGTAGTTAAGAACATATTACAATTGCAAAGAATAATAAAATAGAATTTATTAGGGCTCAATTATGACACAGGGTGTCACTTTTTAGGTAGTAATAGATATTGTAAAATAAATAGTAGTATATATATATAATATATATATATATATATATATATATATATATATATATATATATATAAATGAAGTATATTGAATACATATTTATAGTTTCAAATTCATTTAGTAAACAATTGTAGCACTCATTGTTGATTGATACTAAACAAGGTAAAAATGAACCTGTATAATTTTTAAAATAAACGTTGGTCCAAAAATAAGTAATAATAAATTATAGTTTTATTAAAGATATACTTAGAAGATATTAGATAGATTTTAATACTATGTGCATCTTCACTTGGGACTGAGTGTTAATAATTGATCAACTTTTTATGATTGATTTTATACCCTAAAAGATCGAAATAAATAAATATAGTTAATTTAAAAAAAATTGGAATTTTTCCGAGTACTTTTATCCGTCACTAATTTATCAACGGAGCACGATAGCATTCTCTTAGAAACTGTCAGCACTCTAAATTAATTATGCACGTTGTCTTCATTATATTATATATATACTACTATTTGAAATTTGTATATTTATGAATATTCAACTAGCACTGTTTTTTTTTTTTGGTTTCTTGCAAGATATTTTAAACTTAAATATGCATACATACAGACACTTTATCACTTATGTATCACATCTCTTAATTTCCTTATGAAACAAAACCCATTCCTTTATTATTCTCTAATTACTACTTTATTTTGATTCTTGATTGATTAAAAACCCAAACACCACTTGAACACACCAACGAGAACCATCACCTTGAAATATTCGATTACTACAACCGACGACAATCACCACTCGTTGCCACCGTGAGCCTCCATCACCAATCACCAATACCACAATTACAACCTTGTTTCGTGAGCAACAACCATCCATAACCACCCTCGTCTTCAAACCCACCCCGTTGTATGACCATCGCTCTATAACCCATTACCACCTCTTCGTTAACTGATTACACGATTCAACCATCAAAATAGTCCCTTTGTACATTATTGTAACTGCAGTTTGAAGAGAACGACAACCACAATACCATCAAACTCCACCTCCATCGAACCACAAGAAAACCTATGTTCAACCACACCCATGAACATCATAACACTTTAGATCATAAAACTGCAGCTATGTTTATGTTTGTTTGAATCACAAACCATCACCTTGTTTATTATTGCTACTAGCTCGGGTTCTAATACAACCAAACACCATTTTTTTTTAACTCGAGTGTACTTGTTACAATTCAACTAAAAGTCAAAACAACTACCACTAGCTTTTTCTCTCTCCTTCGTTCTTTATCCTGCAACACACAATACCTTCATAATAACTGCTGTAGCTGCTGCATATGAATCAGTTTCTGTTCGAAGCAAAACCAAAGTAACCATCTCTCTCTTTTCCTGTTGTGCACGTTGCAGCTACAAAAGCATTTCCATGTATATTTATGTAATTCTGTCGAATTAATGGGGTCTCTTTAAAATCCAAATTAATCATCATCACATTAATATATTAGGAGTAATGATCTGTGTGGGGTCTTTGACTTTTGGGGCTGTTACTCCTCTTTATCTTTGGCCAAAAGTAATAAACAAAGGATCCCACTTAATCATTTAAATAAGCTACTTTGTTTGTTGTGGGTCAAGGGTATCAAACCCACATGTTCACATACGATTATAAATGTTAATGATGTTGATAGCGTGTGTTGATAAAAATGATATGTTACATGTACGATGGTGATGAGGTCTGTTGTTCCTGTCGAAGAGGAAGAATGAAATATACAGGGTTATACCCTAAAAACCGAACCCCACGATCCAATTTAGTTAAATGAAACATCACAGATATATGGATTGGACTAAACCTTTTTCTTGGGCTATCTAGTTAGAATTTGATTAATGGGCTTCGTTTCAAACTTGCATATCGTTAAACTGGACTTCAGAAAAGAATACAACCGTTAAATGGGTTTCTGTTATGCTTAAAATCTGTTATGACAAATTGGTGATTACTATGATGATGATTTAAGATGAATATAGATGATGAAGCTATGATGTTCGTTGATGATGATTATGATATACATGATACATAATGAATCGTGATTTTATGTGGTTATGATGATCACAAAGAATTAAGATGATGGTAGATTGCTAATAACAAATAATTAAGATTAAAATTGTGATAATAATATAGATATTAGATGATGATGATGAAGAGATTAAAGGGGTTTTGTTATAAAGAAGAAAGAACAGATACATATAGGAGATATGTTTTAATTCGATATTTAAAACACAAAAGAAGCAGCAGAGCAATGGTCTAGGCTTTTGTCAGTTGAACGAGAGGTCTCGAGTTTGAGCCTGAGTTATGGCAATTTTTTTTATATAAGAAGGAGAAGAAGACAGAAATTTGTATTAAGATAAACCATTAAATCAGAAATGAGGTAACAAAGGAATGGTTAAAGGCGTTATCAGGGTTAGCGGGACGTCGCGGGTTCAAACCCGAACTTGGGCATTTTTAGGGATATTCCTTTTAGGTAGTATTACTAGTACCATTATTATTATTATTATTATTATTATTATTATTATTATTATTATTATTATTATTATTATTATTATTATTATTATTATTATTATTATTATTATTATTATTATTATTATTATTATTATTATTATTATTATTATTATTATTATTATTTTTATTGATATCAAGATTTTCATAGTTTACATTATTATCACTTATATAAGTATTATTATTATTATTATTATTATTATTATTATTATTATTATTATTATTATTATTATTATTATTATTATTATTATTATTATTATTATTATTATTATTATTATAGTTATTATTATTATTATTATTATTATTATTATTGATATTATTATTATTATTAATATTAACATAGTTTTAAGATTATTATTATTATTATTATTATTATTATTATTATTATTATTATTATTAACATTAGTATTAGTATTATCATTAAGAATTAATATAAGGATTATCATCATTATTATTAACTTACAACATTTTATTTATTTTTACTAGTATTATCATTATTATTAGTATTATAAGTGTTTTCATTTTTATTAACATTATTATTATCATGGTTATTATTACTATAGTTATTATTATTACTAAAAATATTTACTATTATTATTATTAGAAGATAATATCATTTTTCTATTTAATATTATTAATTTATCAAATAACTATTAAAACTATACTCAATACATATAACTTAACAATATTAATGTTTTTATATATAAAATGAATATATTAATTTATTAAGGAAACCTATAAATTTTTAATATAAAATTCATATCACTAATTATATATAAATTTGTTCGATTACAATTATACGTGTTTGTAAGACCCTAATCAGTTTGTACAGCAGTGTAAATATGTTACATAGAGTGTGGGTGATGTTGTGCAGTTAAACAGAAGTCACTGAGTGAGCTGAGCCTAGTGCGCGCCGCGCACACTAAAGGGAGCGCGCCGCGCACCCTTACTGTAGCCGGGTTCTAGCTTTTTAAATCAGATATTTTGATGGGCATTTTGGTAAATTCACTTATGGACGGGTTAAAGACAGATAGGTCAGTTTGTGGAGCACCATTACTCCATTATCAACAACCTTATCACTTTAACTTTAATTCTAGAGAGAGATTGTGATTTTTGAGAGAGAAAGCTTAAATCCAAGAGGAAGGAGCTTGTTTTGGGTTAAAGTTCAAGCATTAAAGTCATTCATCTTATCTCTAGCTTCGTTGTGGTAGTTATGGTATGTTCTAATTTTATTTTCCTTACTTTGATTTAGTGTAAGGGTTAAGGTTTGAGTAAATGATGAACACAAAACCCATTATTGGTGATTTTGGGTGTTCTTGGGTAAAATTGAGTCTTGAATACTAATTGGTGACTAGTCTAGGGTTTCAAAGTATTAAATGATGTTTATGAACCCTAATTGGTGAGTTAATTGCTAACACACCTAGTTATTTAGTAAATGGGTGTTGGTTAGTTAGTGGATGACCCGAAATGGGTGTGTTGTCTTAAAATGGTTATTTGGGTAATAAATTGACCTAGTTTGGAAAGATGGGTATGAATTACCCTAATTATGTATTAGTTGGTGTTGTTGGACCTTAATCACTAGCTTTTAAGTGATTAGTGGTGGTCTTGACTTTAATTGGGCGGTTTTGGTATAAATGGGCGATTTAATACATTAAGTCATTAAATGCTCATGTGTAAGTGTTAGTATTGATTCCACTTAGCTTGTGTGTTGATCAAGTACTTATTATATTAGGTACTTTGATTTGAAGCTTGTGGAGGTTGAAATCGTCATCTAATTGTTAAGGTGAGTGGAATAATTATATGCGTATGTATATAATGTATCTATTTGTTGTAGCGTGAAAGGTGTAGTGTCGAGGTGTTAAGACACCACGTTTCACGTGAAGGGTGTAGCATCGAGGTGTTAAGATGCCACTCGGGTGTAGCATCGAGATTTTAAGATGCCACCTAGGAGTGTAGTGCCGAGGTGTTAAGACACCACTCCGTAAAATAATGAGTGTTGCATCGAGGTGTTAAGATGCCACTCGGGGTGATGTGCCGAGGTGTTAAGGTGCCACCCTAGGGGTTAGTGGTGCGAGGTGTTAAGTGCCCTAACGGATGTTGTGAACACCGATGGAGTTTTCGCGAGCGCCGTTCCCTTGTACTATTGGTTAACCATGGTTACTTGTGTTGTAAGCATATTATATCATTTCGAGTTATATTATTATGCGGTTGTTTCTAGCTTGTGGTATTGGAGATTATAGCTTGTTAATGTGACGATAAGCTAATTGTGTTGCTAGCATGTTTGCGGTTTGTGTAAGTGTATGCATGTAGGTATAATTATATATGTATTCGTATAATTATTGCATTCACTAAGCTTTGCTTACCCTCTCGTTGTTTACCATTTTATATGTTCGGTTTTGGACAAGGGTAAGGGCATCGTATTGGACTAGAGATCCCGCTTGATGCTAGGGGACGCTTTTGGCTTTAGTAGCTCTTGGAGTTTGACCGGTAGTTGGGTAGTTTAATCCCAAACGCCATGCTCATTGTGTAGTTTGGAACTTAAACTTTTTGGTGGTCGAAACTCTAAACTTGTATTAAACTTGTATTTTGGGTCGTGTGGGCCCTGCTTGTAAAACATCATTTTTATGTTTGATTCGTGTTAGTTTTACATATATAAGTTTGTTGTGAAAAGCGTTCGGTCTAAAAATGTCGGGAAGTGGTCCATCTTTTTGTGTGTTAAAAACAGTTCGGACAGAAGCTGGAGTGCTCTGTGCGCGCCGCGCACTACAGGGGATGCGCGCCGCGCACTCCCCTGTCCAGCAACTTTTAATTTTTTTTTGGGACTGTTTATGGTCGATTATCAGGTTGGGTTGTTACAAGTGGTATCAGAGCATGGTCTAAGGGATTTAGGCGACTTGAGATAAGTGCCTAGACTTAGACTTTAATGTGTATGCGCTTTTTGCGGGACTTGTAGGAGACGGGTCGGACCGGGGATTTGGTTAGTGCTTAGGTCTATGTGAACTAACCTTGCACTAATCGTTTTGTGTTGTTTTAGCAATCATCAAGCGAGATAGATGTTGTACTAGCAAGTTAATGCGACGTGCTCGCGTAACAATGATTAGCTACCATTGTTACGGGTTCAAGACGTGTCAAACAAGCAATGTACGACGAGTATCAACCAAGATGGGGCGGTGTGGTATATGTATGTCGTTCCTTTTCGTTTCGTTGTTTAATCTATATGCATTCTTTAGAATGAAGACGGAAGATGGAACCGGAACGGACGCGCCTATTCATGAGGGGAAGGATGAGTTAACATTAAGGATTGAGGCGGAGTTCGAACGCTATATCTTGATTTTCGCCAACGAGGTTAAGCAAGTTCTCCAAGAGTCGTTCGAGGGAATAGTGACCGAGATGGTTCGAGACCAAGTGCCTAAGGTCGTGAAGGAAGAGTTAGAAAAGAGGTTCCCTAAACCTCAAGGTGACGGTGACGAAGGAGCAACTATAGGGATTGAATATCATGCTTCAAAATTTGCTAATCACTCTTTGGGTAAGAGAAAGTTAGAATCAAGAGGTGCTCCTAGTAAAAGGGCGAGAAGTACTCCCGGAGGTGTTGAAAAAGTGAAGAAGAGGAGTAAGACAGGTTATGGGCCTACGTGCTTTCGGTGTGGAGGACGAGGTCATTTTGCACGAGATTGTACGAGTGTACCTTTAAGCACGATCAAGTGCTTTATTTGCCAAAAGAAGGGACACCGTAAGTCGGAATGTTCCGAATCGTTTGTAGATTGGGTTAGGAGGTTAGAGCGTGACTATCTGATGATCAGTGGTGCGCAAGGGTCCAACGATGATGTTTCAGGTATTTTCGTCTTTGGTACAAATATGCCTTATTATTGTTTATTTGTGCCGATGGATTCGTGTATGTATTAGGGACTTGAACTTTGCTTCGAGATCTATTTAGACTCAAGTGAACTCGGTGAAGATTCGGTTTGTTGATGGTTTTGATGATAGTGCACCAGGGTAGCGCCTGAGTCGTTGACTCGTGGAAACGCGCCCTGGGGACGAATGTATAGTGGTAATACGTAGTATTGATGCGGGTGACATTCCTAATGGAAACACCCTATGATGACCTTTGTATTGACGGACGAGGGCATAAGACTTGGTGCAATCAAGCATTTCTTAGTGATAGGGTAAATGAATCCACTAAGCCATGAGAACGAACTTTGGCGTTAGGTTGTGAGCGCGTGTTCGCGTTTGTAGTGAAGTGGGTGAAACCCTTGAGAGCATGTGTGTATCGTTGACCGGATGCTTTCGTAGTGGTAACGGGTAGAAAGGATTTGATAGTTGGAAAAGTCTACCTTGCGGGTAGCGGTAATTTCGTTCTAAAAGGATACGTGTTATGTTGACATTGTGTCATCACTTTAGTGGTGCAATCGGGTGACGGTAGACGTTAGTATTTATTATTATCGAATTGAGCTCTCGAGAATTCAGGAAGAGGGACCGACGCCAAGTATGGTCGTGTACGACGGTAAATGGCGAAATCGTTTGACTTTGTAATCTTGACGATTTGATTTAGGAACGAGGTTCTACGTTGGGAAGTTGGTAGTGTTACTTCAAAGAAATTGTGTCGACTTTATTAGGATTTATATTCCTACCGAGGAAGCGTAATGGGATTTGAGAAAGGGTACGATGCCTCATTGTCGTATACTTTGGGTAGTAGTTACAAAATAGCCATTTTGTGTACTACGAGGAAATTAGATATATGTGTTTATTTGGGGTCATCTCTCTGTTGACCGCGTTTGACTTGTGATAGGTGATGAGGGATATCCGGAAGGATTAACTCTTCGTTACCACCCTTGGTTGTGATGGATGGCAAGCGGCTCTCGGGAAGAACCGTTACTTGTATATTTACGATTTTAATTGCCCGTAGGAATTGTGCACATAGCCGTTTTGTGCACATGGTTGTGAGTAATAGTCGGTTTTACTCACACATTGGTATTAATAGTGCGGTAGCCGTGTTTCACACACATATTGTTGGTAGTGTTGCAATAGCCGTTTTTGCGCACTACGGATATATCACGATAGCCGTTTTTGTACACCTTGAGTTTTGTATTGAATAACCTTCTTATTGTTAGTATTGAAAACTACTGGTTGTATACGCCGGTGGTTCAGTCATGAGGACCATGTTGTGTGACTAGTGATACAATAGCCGTGTTCTGATCAAATACTTGTGGTAGATGCGTATTAGCCGTGTATGCGTACTAAGAGGGGTGTTAGGTGGAAGGTGTTATCCGTAAGGATTCATTTTTACTTGGCCTTCATCTTTTGGGTTGTTGACATTAGGTTGAGACTTGGTGGTTTTTAGCATTGTACTTGGTAAGGGTACGCTAGGGGATTGATATCTTGGCACGAGATCGGTTAAGTTCTTCCCGATATAAGGGATTGAGCAAACTTTGTACTCGGAATTGTGGACTTTAGTAAATTGTGGGTGACAATTTGGTTATTAATGTTGACTCTTAGAGAATGATTGCCTAGAGAAGTTGGAAGAATACGTGACGACTTCGCGTATTCTAAGTGATCATTATAGACTTCGGATGTTGTGTGTATTGCACGTTTCGGAATGCGTGCAAGTGTGTATTTAGTTATTGGAATAATCTTCGAATTAATGATTAATTGACGATTCGATTTCAATGGCGGTTTTGTGATTGTGTGGCGAGTGTTGTACGCTCTTGACGGCCACTCTTTTCTTTTATGATTTTGGGGGTGTACGCGGTGTGCCGTTCTAGAGGCATTCCCGTTAATCGCGTTCGTGTGCGAGTAGAGTCTTGGTGAATAACTATCCTTATGTATGTAGGTAACCGGGTTAATGGTTAGGACCAAGTTGGAAAGGTGTAAGCCTTGGTGTTCCAAGCGCCTCCTTAGTGTTGAGATGGAATATAAGTAGACTAGCTATGTGGCCTAGGTGGATAGTGACTAGCAGGTGCCGCTAGGAAGTCATGGGTGTCGAGCCGTAAGGTTCGTTAGATTTGTGTGACCGCGTGTAGTTAGGTGACGTGTGACATCAGGAGTAGACCCCGTAAGGGTCGAGTCTGGGAGACTCGGTGTTAGTAATCGGAGTTAGATAACACAACGTCAGGTGCCTCCTTATACCTACTAGTGTAACTTTTGACCCCGATGATGTGATTGCTTTGATTTTGGGTACCGGTGAGAAACTCGAATTTACAACGGTGGTATAGTGTGATGTTTAGCGAGCGTTGGCACTCAAATGATTTGAAAGACCGAGGTTCGAATATCTTATAGCGAGTCCTTGGAAGGATTATTTAGTATGACCAACGCCGGAGAATGCGAAAAAGTTCCTATCTAGTAGACATGATGAGCGAACGGGTGTCGCTCATTTAGGAAAGGAAAGCTTCGATGGTCTTCGAAAAAGTCCCAAGTTGGACTTTGGAGTTAATTGCGAAGGTAGTTAGCGACGTGAGACGGTATGGCGAAGTTCCCGATAGAGGGATACGAGAGATTTTCGAAAAGTTTCGGGATGATTCCCGAATATTCCACGATTGATAGGCGTGATGACAATGATTGTCGGTGGATTGTACTACTATTAGGACGATCGTGGAGTGTAGGGTACGAGTTTGGATACTTGTCGTAAGAGCAAACGGTTGTAGTTATTGGGTCTCGTGGGTTGATTACCCGATATCGTGAAATGATGGAGTGCTATGGCTTTTGGAAAGATATATTATGATGTTTTCACGGTGTATTTCCGAGTGAGTGGTGAGAATTTTGATCGAATGGAAGTGTGAAGTACGGTTGTTGTATTATGATGCGTTAGTGTACGAAGTGAGAACCCTGATGAGTGATTGCTACAAGTGTAATTCCGCATTGGAGACAGAAATGTTCAAGGTAGAGTGCTTAACTTTTAGTATTTGGTGCGGATCACGAGGACGTGATCCAATCTAAGTGGGGGAGAGTTGTAAGACCCTAATCAGTTTGTACAGCAGTGTAAATATGTTACATAGAGTGTGGGTGATGTTGTGCAGTTAAACAGAAGTCACTGAGTGAGCTGAGCCTAGTGCGCGCCGCGCACACTAAAGGGAGCGCACCGCGTACCCTTACTGTAGCCGGGTTCCAGCTTTTTAAATCAGATATTTTGATGGGCATTTTGGTAAATTCACTTATGGACGGGTTAAAGACAGATAGGTCAGTTTGTGGAGCACCATTACTCCATTATCAACAACCTTATCACTTTAACTTTAATTCTAGAGAGAGATTGTGATTTTTGAGAGAGAAAGCTTAAATCCAAGAGGAAGGAGCTTGTTTTGGGTTAAAGTTCAAGCATTAAAGTCATTCATATTATCTCTAGCTTCGTTGTGGTATGTTCTAATTTTATTTTCCTTACTTTGATTTAGTGTAAGGGTTAGGGTTTGAGTAAATGATGAACACAAAACCCATTATTGGTGATTTTGGGTGTTCTTGGGTAAAATTGAGTCTTGAATACTAATTGGTGACTAGTCTAGGGTTTCAAAGTATTAAATGATGTTTATGAACCCTAATTGGTGAGTTAATTGCTAACACACCTAGTTATTTAGTAAATGGGTGTTGGTTAGTTAGTGGATGACCCGAAATGGGTGTGTTGTCTTAAAATGGTTATTTGGGTAATAAATTGACCTAGTTTGGAAAAATGGGTATGAATTACCCTAATTATGTATTAGTTGGTGTTGTTGGACCTTAATCACTAGCTTTTAAGTGATTAGTGGTGGTCTTGACTTTAATTGGGCGGTTTTGGTATAAATGGGCGATTTAATACATTAAGTCATTAAATGCTCATGTGTAAGTGTTAGTATTGAGTCCACTTAGCTTGTGTGTTGATCAAGTACTTATTATATTAGGTACTTTGCTTTGAAGCTTGTGGAGGTTGAAATCGTCATCTAATTGTTAAGGTGAGTGGAATAATTATATGCGTATGTATATAATGTATCTATTTGTTGTAGCGTGAAAGGTGTAGTGTCGAGGTGTTAAGACACCACGTTTCACGTGAAGGGTGTAGCATCGAGGTGTTAAGATGCCACTCGGGTATAGCATCGAGGTGTTAAGATGCCACCTAGGAGTGTAGTGTCGAGGTGTTAAGACACTACTCCGTAAAATAATGAGTGTTGCATCGAGGTGTTAAGATGCCACTCGGGGTGATGTTCCGAGGTGTTAAGGTGCCACCCTAGGGGTTAGTGGTGCGAGGTGTTAAGTGCCCTAATGGATGTTGTGAACACCGATGGCGTTTTCGCGAGCGCCGTTCCCTTGTACTATTGGTTAACCATGGTTACTTGTGTTGTAAGCATATTATATCATTTCGAGTTATATTATTATGCGGTTGTTACTAGCTTGTGGTATTGGAGATTATAGCTTGTTAATGTGACGATAAGCTAATTGTGTTGCTAGCATGTTTGCGGTTTGTGTAAGTGTATGCAAGTAGGTATAATTATATATGTATTCGTATAATTATTGCATTCACTAAGCTTTGCTTACCCTCTCGTTGTTTACCATTTTATAGGTTCGGTTTTGGACAAGGGTAAGGGCATCGTATTGGACTAGAGATCCCGCTTGATGCTAGGGGACGCTTTTGGCTTTAGTAGCTCTTGGAGTTTGACCGGTAGTTGGGTAGTTTAATCCCAAACGCCATGCTCATTGTGTAGTTTGGAACTTAAACTTTTTGGTGGTCGAAACTCTAAACTTGTATTAAACTTGTATTTTGGGTCGTGTGGGCCCCGCTTGTAAAACATCATTTTTATGTTTGATTCGTGTTAGTTTTACATATATAAGTTTGTTGTGAAAAGCGTTCGGTCTAAAAATGTCGGGAAGTGGTCCATCTTTTTGTGTGTTAAAAACAGTTCGGACAGAAGCTGGAGTGCTCTGTGCGCGCCGCGCACTACAGGGGATGCGCGCCGCGCACTTCCCTGTCCAGCAGCTTTTTTTTTTTTTTTTTAGGACTGTTTATGGTCGGTTATCGGGTTGGGTTGTTACAATGTTAATATATATACTTGATATAGGTTCGTGAATCCGAGGTCAACCCTGCATTGTTCAGTTCCGTCGTATGCATATTTTTACTACAAAATATCGTACCGTGAGTTTCATTTGCTCCCTTTTTAAATGCTTTTGCAATATATATTTTTGGGACTGAGAATACATGTGTTGCTTTTATAAATGCTTTACGTAATAGACACAAGTAATCGAAACTACATTATATGGTTGGATTATCTAAATCGAATATCGCCCTTCAAGTCTGGTAACCTAAGAATTTAGGGAAATGGCCCCTAGTTGACGCGAATCCTAAAGATAGATCTATGGACCTTGATAAATCCCATTCGGGGTACGATTACTTTAGTACTTCGAGATTATTATTATACAGACGAGATGTCTGTGGGGATATTCTATGCATTAAAGTTAACGTCGGTTACCAGGTGTTCAATCCATATGAATGATTTTTATCTCTATGCAGTTTGCGAAATGCCTGATATGAGATGTATATTTATGAGAAATGGAAATGAAAATCTTGTGGTCTATTAAAATTATGGAAATGATTAATTACGATAAACCTATGAACTCACCAGCCTTTTGGTTGACACTTTAAAGCATGTTTATTCTCAGGTATTAAAGAAATCTTCCGCTGTGCATTTGCTCATTTTAAAGATATTATTTGGAGTCATTCATGGCATATTTCAAAAGACATTGCATTCGAGTTGTTGATTTCAACCAGATTATTATAAGTCATTGACAGTTTGGATATATTATGAAATGGTATGCATGTCTGTCAACTTTCGATGTAAAGAAAGTTTGTCTTTCAAAATTGAATGCAATGTTTATAAAATGTATCATATAGAGGTTAAATACCTAGCGATGTAATCAACTGTTGTGAATCGTTTATAATGTATATGAACGGGTCCTTTCAGTTGGTATCAGAGCGGTGGTCTTAGCGAACCAGGTCATGCATTAGTGTATCTAACTGGTAGTCGTTATGATGCATTAGTGAGTCTGGACTTCGACCGTGTCTGCATGTCAAAAGTTTTGCTTATCATTTCGTGTCGAAAATAACCTGCTTATCATTCTTAGTCTAGACACATCTTACTGCATTGATTGCATGAATGGTGTATAGACAAGATTTATATCTTAGCGTATCTGCTAATTCATATCTTAGCGTATCTGTTACTGTAAACTTTGCCTGACATATTCCGTAAATTCCTCCGCAATCTACGAAATCATTTGTTCTATATATATAGATATTCTATATAATTAGAATACCATCCGATAGTCAGAAATCATTTCATATCAGAAAATCCTTTATTCAATCGTACGAAATGGAACTCGCCACTAGTTCAAGTCCCTCGGATTCCGATATGGAGTTTCACTTGAGCTCCGAAAGCAGTGTGACCGGAATGAATCAACCAATCAGCCAACCCCAATTCATCTGATGGGTTCGTAGTCTACTTAATCACTGGAGACAAGAAGAAGGTGATCCTTTCCACCCACCTTATTTCCCTCTCAACGAGGAACCTGAAGCACTTACCGGCGAACCTATCCGAAACACCATTTTCAGCCTCATTGCTAGGGTATCTCAACACGATTATATTCTATCCACAATTCTAAACCTTATTCATCCACTCGTTCCGACTGATAATCATCCCGAAATAATGGAAGAAGTCAACGAGCTTCGTGTCCGAGTTGTAGCCTTGGAAAGTATGGTGCAAAACATACCAGCTTCAGCAACATCACCGGCACCAACAGTACCATCAGTAACAGCACCCGTACCATCAACAACACACGTCTCAACATCACAATCCATACCTCGAACTTAATCATCGTTCTATAAATCGTTTTACATCAATTATCTTCATTCTTCATGGTGATTATGTAATCTCTAATGTTTTAGAGATTATGTATTCTAGTTTTGACGGTAAACCAAATGAGTTTAATACTATATTAACTCATTAAATCCATGATTACATCTGAAGAAAATATATATGTATATATGTTTTCATAAAGATTGTAATTAAAAATTCTTTTGTACAAACTGTTAATGGTGAAAATATTTTAACGGGTAGGTAATACCCGAGGAATATTTAGATTTCACATTAATAAGTTACATTGTACATTCTTCGAATCTGATTCAACAGTCACTTACTATACTACATACATCCACAGATAAATGTATCCGTTCACTACAGAATAACCATATTCATTCAATTTCATATTTGGTTTTTGACCTATCAAAATCCAACAAGTGGCATAATGAAGAAAACATTGGACAAAAATAAAATTTGTTAGTAACAAACAAATTAACTATGAGAAATTTTGTTAAGAATCCACGCTAACTGTTCCTAGCTAACTGATTACATTTTATTTATCGCAATTTAATTATTGCAATTTATATTCTCGCAATTTTATTTATCGTCATTTAATTTCTGTTATTTATTTTACGCACTTTAAATATCGGGACACGTATACAAGGTTTTGACATATCATATCGACGCATCTATATATATTATTTGGAATAACCATAGACACTCTATATGCAGTAATGCTTGAGTTAGCTATACAGGGTTGAGGTTGATTCTACAATAATATATATACTTTGAGTTGTGATCGAATCTGAGACATGTATACAATGGGTCACGATACGTATTAATTAATTCAAATATTATATATGAATTATTGAATTAATAACTGTGGACTACTAACATTGGACAATTAAAAATGAATTAAAATATTGATTATAACATATGAAACTAAACATTTCTCAAGTTTGCCACTTGATTTCATCTCAAACATCATTTGAATCTTGATGATTACAATCTGCGTTCAAACTTTTCATAATTCTTGAAAACACCTCAATCGAGAGGATGAACCAACCGCACTTCATCTACGGAAGAAAAGATTGATGCATATAGTTATGCACCTTAAAACACTTGGAACCTGACTAAACGTTTAACACGTATCTGTGCTAGCTCCTTTGGCATTGTTATTACCGAAAATAACATTGCAATTCTTCTTCAAATTAGCCAATTTTGTCACATTTCCAACGAATCAACTTCAATTTTTCATTTGAATAAACCTTATTATAAAGATTACCCCTTCATCATCGTTACCGGAGAACCTTTTATATTCCACCATATTAAAAGCGGACATACTAGCAACCTCGTTCCTCCTTGGCTTAAATCTCTCCGACAAATCACTATATTTATCTATTGAAGTCTTGTCATGAACTCATCGGCATCTTGTAATGAGAATTGCCATACCAAGTATCGGGAAATCAGCAATCATTGTTTTGAATCTTGCATCATTTCTACATCAATAGTTATATGTATACATATGACATTCATCTCTTAGAATTATGAGCTTTTATTCTGATATTCTGAAAAGCACTCAGTCTACGAATCAATGCTCTGAATTTTGAAAAGTTGAATGAAGCAACAAAAATTGTAAACGACCTTAACAGCCAAAAGTTGATGATAAAGAATAGTATGTTGGCAAAGCTCAGAAAAGTTGGAACTGGAAAACGGATTGAGCAAACCATGAGGGAGACTATGAACAAATCACAAGGACTAAACTTGTACATAAAAATCCAAATGATTCTGTTTCTGATGAAATCTTTAGCGAATACCTTGTTCCGTAATTGTTCTAAATCATTGTGAATGAATTTCTTCATCACATTTTGATTGTAGAATTATAAGATATTATCATATTTTTCATTATAAATATCCTCAATATTTCTGAAGATATCTTCATAAATATTCTTGTCCAATATTAATTATCTCACCACGCTATCCGTGTTAAATCATAAAAGAAACTATTTTAGTTTCTAAAATTCTGAAAAATTCGAATTTAAAGTATGAATGTTATTGAAGAAGTGTTGGGAACTGAAGCATGAGTTAGTATAATATAATGACACTTGATCAACGTGATTATATTACAGTAAGTCATGCTGAGTTTCTAATGGAACGTGATGATTCACAGATCATAACGTCATCATGCGCCATGTTACACGATTCTTTCATTCTACTTAATCTCTAAGCATATCACGAAAATATTTTCTTTAATATTTCTGTTCTTTCACAATTCCGACAGTTTGCTAATAAATCGTGCGATTACATTTTCTTTCTGATTAGAAGATTTCTTTAAATTCAATCATGACTACGTCAAAAATTAAGACGAATCTTTATTTCTCATTTCACTATTTTGTGATAGCTTCACCCGTACTCTTCGAGTAATCGAATTACCTTATCCATATTACTCAACAGTAATAAAACTCTATTTATCAACTCATATTCGTCATGAAAACATTCTTATTATTAGCCATGACGACCTCGATCAAATTTCGGGACGAAATTTATTTAACGGGTAGGTACTGTGACGACCGGGAAAATTTTGACTAATTTTAAACCAAACTCTCAATACGATATTATATTTTTGACACAATAAGCAAAGTCTGTTAGGTTGAGTCTCAAAAATTTTGAACTGTTCCACATATTCAATTGACCTTCGACCAATCCCGACGATTCACGAACAATTGCTTGTAAATAGATATGTATATATTTTAAATATATATATATATATATATATATAGATATAATAAGTTGAAATAAAACTTGAAATATTATATGATGTAAGTATTAGAATTAATATTGTAAAATAAAATAACATATTATAATTATTATTCAAAACATATATATATATATATATATATATATATATATATATATATATATATATATATATATATATATATATATATATATATATATATATATATATATATATATAAATGAAGTATATTGAATACATATTTAAAGTTTCGAATTCATTTAGTAAATGATTGTAGCACTCATTGTCATTTGATTGATTCTAAACAAGGTAAAAATGAACTTGTATAATTTTTAAAATAAACGCTGGTCCGAAAATAAGTAATAATAAATTCTAGTTTTATTAAAGATATACTTAGAAGATATTAGATAGATTTTAATACTATGTACATCTTCACTTGGGACTGAGTGTTAATAATTGATCAACTTTTTATGATTGATTTTATACCCTAAAAGAACGAAATAAATAAATATAGTTAATTTAAAAAAATTTGGAATTTTTCCGAGTACTTTTATCCGTCACTAATTTATCAACGGAGCACGATAGCATTCTCTTAGAAGCTGTCGGCACTCTAAATTAATTATGCATGTTGTCTTTATTATATTATATATATACTACTATTTTAAATTTGTATATTTATGAATATTCAACTAGCACCGTTTTTTTTTTTTTTGGTTTCTTGCAAGATATTTTAAACTTAAATATGCATACATACATACACCTTATCACTTATGTATCACATCTCTTAATTTCCTTATGAAACAAAACCCATTCCATTATTATTATCTAATTACTACTTCATTTTTGTGACGCTCCGTACAAAACCATCGTGTACGGATCATCAACAACAGGATCATTACATGGTCAAACACTATATGCTGTTTGAAAACCGATTTGCATTCATGAAAAGATAACGTTTTACAAAAGGTAAATAGGAACATTAACAGGAGTACATGATACTAAGGTCATTACGAAGCTATTGTTTTGAAAATAACATAAGTTGCGAATGCAAAGTAAAAGTTCCATGCTTGAGACATCTCTAAGTAATGCAGCGGAAGTCTAACACAGCAAGTCTATAACAGCCAGTCTAATACCAAGACAGCAAGTTTAACAGCGGAAGCAACATCGTCTAAACACCTGAGAAATACATGCTTAAAAAGTCAACACGAATGTTGGTGAGCTATAGTTTGTTTGTAATCAGTAATGTAAAGTAGGCCACGAGATTTCAGTGCTTCAAACAAGCATTTCAAATTAGTATGATAAAGTATATGTATAACCGTGGGCACCTGGTAACTAAACTTAACGTTTATAACCCCCTGAAAGTACACTTGGCGAGTGCGTATGTTCACGAAGTATTAAACACCCGTTAAATGCTAGCGCGACTAGCCCGAGTGGGGATGTCAAACCCTATGGATCCATATCTAAGATTCGCGTTCACCGGTTCAAAAACCAATGACTAAACGTTACCGTGCTAAGGGGAATGTTTATGCCGTTGTATAACCCACACACATATAAAGTTTAAGTACTTGTGCCTAGTATGTAAAATGTAAAAAGCGCATGTATTCTCAGTCCCAAAATAATTAAAGTAAAAAGGGATGCTATAACTCACAGTGATAAAAGCGGTAAAGTTGGTAATGAAAGTACGCAAGTAGTAAGTCGGTCCGAAAGGTCGTCAACCTAAATCAAGGGTTACCAGGTCAGTAGGTTGTCTTTATAAATTCTAATAGTGCATAAAATAAGTTTAAGTGTCATCATCATCATCATTCATCATCATAAAAGCTAAGTAAGTTCGACAAGAATAGAGATCGAAACAATAGGCTGACTTCGGTCAGCTGCTACGACCTCTACGTAAACCGAAAAGAAGCATAGTCAGTGGCTATGGCTCCGTATGTGAGTCCCCTAACAGCTGACCAATTTTCAAAACCTAACTCGTCTTCTTTTGACCGAGGCTATGGTTTAAGTGCGAGTAGGTCAGAAATTTTAGCACAACGTTAATAGGGTGTAGTGACTCTCGGAGGGCCATAAATCCTAAACCGTAACTCGGATTAAGACGAGGCCTAAACAGAAAATCATCTACTCGAACTGAACTAACTGAAAATCAACTTTTTAGTAGCCCAGGTGGCTTGATCAGATACGAAAAATAGTAGGTAAGTGCTCCGGTGGGGTTCTTGGTGCTTGATGCTCATCACGGTTCTCATCCTTGATGCTTGTAGCTTCAAGTGTACAACTCATTGATGGTTTAGCATCACTTTTGACCAAGATTCACCATCAATACACAATATGTTAAGACCAAGTAAGAAAACAACTCATTCATGAGTCTTAGATGGATGATGAACCAAGGTTACATCATATCCTTAGTCTTAACACAATTCCAATTCACAATAACAACTAAAGCTACAAACTTTACATCAATCTAACAAGTATGAACACAATCTAAGTCAAATGAGGTGATGGAACCCTAAGCTAGAGAGCTTGGATCCTATTCACACAAGTTACAAGGTTGCAAAGCTAGAAAGCTTGAACCTTTAAGTGTTCTTGAAGATCTTGAAGCATAAAGCTTGGCTCTTTAAGATATATGAAGATAACAAACACAAGTTTGAATCTTTTTCACAAAACAACATGATCAAAGCAAAAAGAACTTAGATCTAACAAAAAGATATGAAGATTCAAGCTAGAAAGCTTGCATCTTGATTGTTCTTGAAGATCTTGAAGCATAAAGCTTGGATCTTGAAGATTTATGAAGATTACAAACAAAAGTTTGAATCTTTATCATAAAATAGAAAGATTAAAGTATAAAAGAAGTAGATCTACAAAAGATATGAAGATTCAAGCTAAAAAGCTTGAATCTTCCATGTTCTTGAAAGATTCATGCTTGAATCAACAAGATATAAGTAAGATCAAAGCTAAAAGGAACTTTGATCTCCATAAAATGATGATGATGATCATGAATTTGAAAAGAAAAAGAAGAAGGAAAAGAAGACTTACAAGTAATGCTAGAAAGGAAAGAAAGAAAGAAAGAACAAGTGTGTGAAAAACCAAAATGATCAAGTGTGGAAATGAGGGACTAAAGGCTAGTATTTATAGACATAATTTCACTTGGATTGATGACATGGCAAGGCCATTTGGCCGAAATTTTGAGGAGGGGAGGGGGAGACACCATGTTGCTTTTTGGTTAGTGGTTGTCTAAAGTGTCCTTTTGCTAGAATCCCATGTGACAATTAGATAAACCTTATCCGTTATGCTAGTATGACTCATTAATTAATTAATTTATTATTTATTTATTATTATAGGTCACTAGTAATAATACTTGGGCTAATTAATTGGGTCACTAGCTAGAGTATTGTGGGCTTGAGCCCAACAAGGTAAAAAGTCCAATAAGGCTAACTATTGGGCTTTAGCAATTAAATAAATAAAATTAAGCATCCAAAGGCCCAAGTAATTATTATTATAAAATAATAATTAATATTTCGCAGTCTAAAAGTTCCGGTTTCGACAAAAGTCAAACGTGCGCGCAGTCCGCGGTTTATTCGTAACGGCAAGTAACACTAACGGTTATAAAGCATCCAATGGACAAGTTAAGCATTCCACATACACTAAGGCACGTTTTAAGGTATATACGTATATAAAACACGTATATCAAGTTTCCGAAGCATAAAGCAACGCAGTACGCACAAATACGCAGTTTCGCAAAAAATACAAGGCATAAAAGCAAGTCGAAAAAGTCGGGTCGTTACATTACCCACCTGTTAATGGAAATTTCGTCCCGAAATTTGAGAAGTGACTAAAAATGGTACCGTATTTAAATAAAAAGTAGCGTATCAAAGTTTCGAAAGATTCGTGGACTCAGAAGTGAGCTATTTACCTTGAAAGGTACTCGGGCGTATAAAAGTAAGAATAGGTATATGCTATTAACTAAGTCTCTTGTCCGAAGAGATCAACAAATTTATTTCGTTTCTGGCTAACATGAGTACGTCATCTGAATATATACCCAAAAAAGGAAAGATGACGTTTTTAGCCTTACAGGCATCTTCAGTAAGCTGGATGCATGGAATACATCATGAAAGTTATCAAACTCATCTAAAACATTAAGCGCTTATGTCGCAATACCAAGCTGACATGTAGAATGGAAAACATGGTGATCACGACCATGCGATTTGGTGTCTGGATCGTGTTAGCCACAGATTTTACTAATCCCTAAATTTCGGAAGGAGACCATAGGTATAAAGAACCCGATATTTAAGAATGTTTCATTTCACTAAATGAATCGAAATTTTAGCTGAAAGTGACTAATCAGACTTATATGCAATGCAAGCCATAATTATTTATAGTGTCTTCAGGATGGTCTGAACGAACAATGAGGGATATCACCTTAGTTTACCATACTGTAGGTGAACTTATCCTTAGATGGAATGAAAGCACCGGTCCATAATGTAACTTTATCCTTTCAGTTACATGTTGAGGTTAGGGTTAACATTAACTAGAACAACATATAGTTGCAAACAACGAAGGAAGGAATGTGTAGAGTAACCACATCCGTGTTACAGATGTTTTAAGCAGTCCCTTCAAAGAGGATAACAAGATTCATAGATTCTTAAAGTATTTTATACTACATTTCCTAAAGAAAATCGCGCGAAAGGTGTAATCTTTGAACGAGAGTGAACTCTTCGAGCAGATTGATCCGAATTTATCCTTATACTTATGGGGATGCGCGGATGAGAAGATACGTGAACTCTTGGTCATAAAGAATGGTTTTCTCCCAGTGAAAAGAATCTCAAAAATGATTTCTTTCATCCCAACATTACAGATGAGGTTTATGAGGATGTTGCGATTAGCCGTGAAATTTTGAGAATAGAAACCCACCTAGTGCCTTCCCTACAATAGGGTGACCACCAAGTGTACCTCAGAAAACTGATTTATCAGCCCGCGTTTTTGCCATGTTTAACCTTAAAAGGAACATTTTATGAGCGCAAAGACTTCCTAACAAATTTTATAAATCTGCCATCCAAAGTGGCTCAAGAGTTTTTAACAAAGATCTTAATCATAAGCTTTATCCCTAAACGGAGGACGAGAAAAAGTGTGATCCATACATGGTGTAGTCCAATGCCAAAACCTTTAATAAAATCAACCAAGGAAGTTTTGAAAAACCTTTAAACGTTTGATGTGCAACATAAATGGAACGAAGTTCTTAGTAAATTTAGAAATATGTACAACGTGTACCATTTTGCATAAAACTATTTGACTTAAGTTAAACAACTCATTAAAGGAGCGATTGTTAAATAATTTGAAGGTATAACTTAGTAGGTATTAACCAAAATAAGTAAGGGTAAATTTGTTAACTTAATTATATATACATATATGATTTTATAAATCACGTAAGTGATCGAAAAATTTTATTACTTTCATTTGTCCATAATCTCGTGCAGACCGCACAAATAAGCAACGTGTAAAATCAAAATATTTTGATAAATATAGTTTTTTGTATTTCAGAGGTTATGAGTTGAAAAAGGTCGAGTGAAAAATCTTTGAATCATCGGTTGACATGTTACTAGGTAATGAAAACTAATGACTTAAATGTAGTTTTGAAAATTATCAGGACCTAAGTCTTTGGCCCAAAAATGTTCACGTGCGAAGCCGTTGCTAAAAAGTGAGGTATGAAGGATAGAGCATGAGGATGAGAAGTTAATTGTTTCTTGACTTTGCAAAAATGCCAAATAGGTTATGGCCAATATTAAAGTCGGAGTACTGATGATGTTAATATCACTAGATGAGAATCCCTTGGAATAAGTCAGGACTTTGAGTTATGCAAGATAGAGCATCGCTCGAACAGGTGTGAAGGATAAGATCCCTAGGGTAACGCAGTAATTTTGAATGGTTTAAGTGTTGATGGATGCCCGAAGGCTCTGCATGATGTGGTAGTAAGTGCCTTCATCACATACACACCCATGAATCTCTCGGTTTCGATGGTTGTAAAGTCTCCCTGAAGACTTGGATACGAATAAGCAATGAAAAATTTTATATTGACAAGCAACGAAAATTTTATAAAAATCGTTTAAGGTGACAATGTAAGAAAAGTAACGAAGTTCTTAGCAAACTAGGGTTATGTGCAACACGTACCATTTTAAGGTAAAATATCTTTTGAATAAAAAGCTTTGATTTGTAAAAGTGAAAGTAAAATTTCATGTGTACTAGTCAAAATAAGTAATTATTTAACATATACGGTTTCTAAAGTTTGTACGAATGGCAATAAAATAAATTTTTATAAAACTTTGAGAGGATCGCACAGTAAAATAGTGTGTGTAAAATTTTGGCAAACGAATTTTCATATTTCGGACATTACAAGTTGGGAAAAGATCGAGTAAAAGATTTTTGAAAATTTCGGGTGACACTTGAGGTAATAAAAACTATTCAATTTAAATGTGGTTGATGACTTTTAGTAGGAAATAAGTCCTTTGACCAAAAATGCTTAAGTGTGAAGTTGTTGCTTATAAGTGAGATACGAGTGGGAGAGTATGAGGATGGGAATTAACTACCCATTGATTTTAGAAATTTCGAACTGGTACGACTAATATTGACGTAAGAAGGATGATGGTACGATTATCATCAAATAAGAAATCTCTCGGAGTAAGTTAGGATTTAGAGTCGCGTAAGAATGAGTATCAAATAAGATTCCTGGCCTGTCCTTAAGATAGAATTTGAATTGCCGAAGTGACGGGATACATTTTCCTTTATGTATCGTTATGCAGGTTTGTCCATTGTATCGGTTCCTTTCATGGCTAGAAAGTGAGCAGATTTTGTGAGGCGGTCAACGATAACCCAGATGATGTCATAACTGCCTATTGTTTTTGGTAGTCTTCAGGATGAAATCCATCGTCATCCCTTCCCATTTCCATTGTGGGATCTCGGGTTGTTGAAGTAACCCAGATGGCTTCTGGCTCACCATTCTCGCGAGGTATACGAATAATATTCTTACTATAAATAACTTACGCTTTCATCCTTGAAAGCCAATCTGTTCCAACTATTTCATCAAAGCTTCCTATCTTGATGAGTATTAGGTTAATCCTAAAGTCCATTCCAACTAAATCTTATTATACTCTCGCGAAAAATTCCATCAACCTTCTCAAATAACATCAAGCAGGTAACTAATCCTTTCCAACTACTACTATAAAACTTCCAAGTTTCATCGGCATGAGGTCATCTCCAAATGACCCACCTGTTAATTATAAGATACTACCTTAAATCATTCCTCTATCTCTGCCAGCTTACCATTAGTTTGTCCTATAGAATACTTAACTCTCATGGTTGTTGATGGCTTATTAGTCATAACGCTAAGGTTCTCAGATATAAGGTTTCTATTGCTCTAGTATTAAACAACTTCGAAACGTACCCTAACTAAAATCAGGATCCATGCAAGTTTTCATAGCTGATATAACGATTGCTCTACCGCAAGTAAGTCCAAAGTTTTTCCTGTTTGAGAACTTTTTCCTTAAGTATCCAGGGTGTCTATATCTATAACAAATTTTTGGGTTATCAATTCTGCAATCCAGGCCCTTCTCTTACAGTATCTAGGCTAAGTGGTTATTCCTACCTTTATCAGACCATAATGCGTATACTCAAGTGGTTCCTACCAAAATTTTCCTTGAATCACTTCATATTCCTTATCTAGTAACATTGGGACTTCTGCATGATTCACTTCAATATAACTACGCTGGCCTGGCGTCATTATATTGTACTAAATTATAATGACCCGGAATTTTTCGACCAAATTATACTTATGAGATTAATGTTTACATAAATTAAACCATACCAACATGATAAGCAATCCAAATTGTTAAGACTTGTGTTTTTGAAAAGAGTTTTACACAACGTTTGACCGTCCAATATGACCGATGATATCACGAACTATATAACATACGATAATTATACGTTTGTGTATATATATATGTATTTATATATATTTAACATTAAGGATGGTTTAACATCTCATTGTGTACTAATGACAATGAGTTATAAGTATATTTTGAAACTACTAACTTAAGTTTTCAAAACGATAACTATACGTAACATTCTTTGATATATATACTTATAATATATAATGCTTATACACGTATCGTATATATAAAGTATTTAATCACTTTTTAAGGACTTAAATACATAAAACAATATAAGTATATTCACAAAAAATAGCTATATTTGAATTCTCGTTCCGTTTCCTCAAGATTTCTATACGTATATCTAGGGTATATGTACCCATATCATACCCAGCTTCTATACGTATTTACTATTGGTATATACACATCAAATCAACATACTAATCAACATTATTACTGCCCTATATATGAGGTAACTAGGATTTGTCAAGTAGTATGAATTATTAGTAAGAAAACAAAATTAGGAATCCTTTTCTTTCTTTATAAACTAAAAACGTTTTTATAAATGAACACCATTTCTTCACTCCATTTTCTCATACCTACACCCTCATTTCTCTCTCAAAATACTCCTAACTTCATACTTGATCATCTCCAAGCATTTTCCCCATCATTTAGCTTCAATTACAAGCCTTAAACACCATAAGAAAACACTTTCAAGAACATATCAAAATAACCACCCATTTGAAGAAGTTTACTTCCAACCTTTTGATCTAACTCCACCACTCTTTGATTCCAAGATTATTTCTTATCTTTTGCAGTAACTTTGTCCAAGTAACTTGAGGTAGTAACCTTGTTCATAATCTTATTCAATTCATATTCATATAGGTATCTTATTTTGTGGTATAAAATTTTAACAACAAGAACATAGTTTGAATGATTTCAAATTTGTTCGCAAACTAAATAGATCCTTCTAACTTGACTTTTAAAACACTTCAAGACCTGTAATATATCATAATGATATGCTAACCTAACAAGATATAACTTGGTTTTACAAAGAACATCTTAAAAACTGAATCTACGTCGTCGGAGTGCAACCGGGGGCTGTTTTGGGTTGGATAATTAAAAACCATCTTGAACTTTGAATTGGAAGTTCATGTTCTGAAAAAATGATATTTCTTATGAATATGTTAACACATAAAAATTTCATGGTTTAACTCAAAGTGCAAGTATTTTTAGAAAAATGATCATTAAATGTTGTTTTTATGATGGAAAATGATCACTTTCATAAGTTTCACCAAAGTTTGACCTATAACCTATGATTTCGAATACAAACTAAGGTATTTTCAGTTCATATTCTTCAAATTTGACTCGATCCAAGAAAGTGGCAAGTTGAACCAACAAAAACGGAGTTGTAATGAAGAAACTACGACTAAAACAAGATTGGGTATCCGAAGCTAGTTTAGCTACGAAAATATTTGGAGAAAAAGTAAATTAATCATATCTTTTCTAATTAATATGATATTTTATATATAATTACTTATGATTTGATTTTATATATTTCAGGACCACTCGTAAACAACACGAGAAGATTAATCATAAGACCTCATGATTGTACGCAACACGTCATTTGACAACACGGTACTTTATGTACGCAACACGTTATTTGACAACATGGTACCATGGGTCGAGATTAATTCTGATCAATACGAATACGATGAGGTCTTTATTTATTTTATTTAAGCAACTAATTGTGGACCACTAACATCGGACTGCTAACTACGGACTAAGAAAATATTAAAAGTGTTAATAGTATATATATATATATATATATATATATATATATATATATATATATATATATATGTAACGATTACTTGAAAAAAAAGAAAATATGTTGATATATTATATATATGGTTAGGTTCGTGATATCTATCGGAGACCAAGTCGAATTAAATACCTTCAAGGCAAAAGTGAGTTTCATTTGCTCCCTTTTATATATATTTTTGGGACTGAGAATACATGCGCTGTTTTTATAAATGCTTTACGAAATAGGCACAAGTACTAAAACTAATTCTACGTGAGTTTAAACCAGAAATATACCCTTAGCTTGGTAACATTAAACTACTTGTCTATGTACGGTAGGCGCGAATCCTAAAGATAGATCTATTGGGCCTGACAAACCCCATCCTGATTATGAGATGCTTTAGTACTTCGAGGTTATTTTAAACACACCTGATCTGGTGTACTTCAGAGGGTAAAACATGAACGTTAAGGCTTGTTACTGGGTGCCTACAACTTATAGAATACTTTTATACACTTGCGAGTGTACATATATTTATAAACGGAAATCTTGTGGTCTATTAATATATTGAAATGATTGTTATGATAAACCTATGAACTCACCAACCTTTTGGTTGACAATTTAAAGCATGTTTATTCTCAGGTATTAAAGAAATCTTCCGCTGTGCATTAGCTCATTTTAAGGATATTACTTGGAGTCATTCATGGCATATTTTGAAAGACGTTGCATTCGAGTCATTGAGTTCATCAAGATTATTATTAAGTCAATTATAGTTGGATATATTATGAAATGGTGTGCATACCGTCAATTTTCGTTGTAAAGAAAGTTTGTCTTTTTAAAACGAATGCAATGTTTGTAAAATGTATCATATAGAGGTCAAATACCTCGCGATATAATCAACTATTGTGAATCGTTTATAATGTATATGAACGGGTCCTTTCAGTTGGTATCAGAGCGGTGGTCGTAGCGAACCAGGTATTGCATTAGTATGTCTAACTAGTAGTTGTTAGGATGCATTAATGAGTCTGGACTTCGACCGTGTCTACATGTCAAAAGTTTTGCTTATCATTTCTAGTCAGAAATCATCTGCTTATCATCCTTAGGAAATTACCTGCTTATCATTCATAAGTCTAGACACGTTTTACTGCATTGATAGTGTATAGACGAATTCTTATCTTAGCATATCTGTTATTGCGAACTTTGACTGATATCTTTTCAAAGATTCTCCGTAATTTACGGGATTTTGGTATTATATATACATATGTAAATTATGTATTGAAGAGTACCAAATCTAACTCCTATAATCTATCCCATACCAAAAATTCATTTTCCCCATTATACAAGATGGATTCCGCATCTAGTTCGAATTCTTCAGATTCCGACAGTTATGCCTATATGGATTTCCATTCGGGCTCCGAAAGCAGCGTCACCAGAATGGATCAACCAATTTCCCATCATCTATTCTAGATGAATTAGGGATGGGTTCGTAATATACTAAATCACTGGAGACAAGAAGAAGGTGATCCATTCCATCCACCAAATTGCCCTCTTGGCGATGAACCTGAAGCACTTACCGGCGAACCTATTCGAAACACCATTTTCTCTCTCATTTCTAGAGTATCTCATCACGATTATATACTATCCCATATTACAAATCTTGTTCATTCGCTCGCTCCAACCGCCAATCATCCCGGTGTACTAGCAGAAGTTAACGAACTTCGCGCTCGTGTGACGGCTTTGGAGAACATGGTGCGAAGGTTGCAAACACCAGCAGCAGAACCAGCAGCATAATCAGCACCACCATTAATAACATCAACAATACCATCATCACCACTAACAAACAACATCCGCATCACACGTCTCGACATCATAATCTGTACCACAAACATCAATATCATACGCACCATAGATACCAAGGAGTACCAACAATAATGAACGATGAAGTATTGATCAATAACTTCATTGATGTTCTGCGAAGAATATGTGGTTTCAAAAAGTTTTAGAGATTTCTTATTCTAGCTCAAACCGAAAAGCAAATGAGATTAATATCATATTAACTCATTAAATTCATGATTTCATCTGAAGAAAATATATATGTATATATGTTTTCATAAAGATTGTAATTAAAAGTTCTTTTGTACAAAATATTAATGGTGAAATTTTTTTTAACGGGTAGGTAATACCCGAGGAATAATTAGATTTCATCTTAGTAAGTTACATTGTACATTCGTCGAAGCTGATTCAACAGTAATTTACTATCCTACTTACAACCACCGATATACGTATCCGTTCATCGCAGAATAACCATTTTCATTCAATTTCATATTTGGATTTTGACTTCCTAGAATTCAACAAGTGGCATATGAAGAAAACATATGACAAAATAAAATCTGTTAGAAACAAACAAATTAACTATGAAAAATTTTGTTAAGAATCTACGCTAACTGTTCCTAGCTAACTGATTACATTTTTTTTATCGCAGTTTATTTATCGCAATTTAATTATCGCACTTTTATTTATCGTCATTTAATTTCTGTAATTATTTTACGCACTTTAAATATCGGGACATGTATACAATGTTTTGACATATCATATCGACGCATTTATATATATTATTTGGAATCACCATAGACACTCTATATGCAGTAATGATCGAGTTCTCTATACAGGGTTGAGGTTGATTCTACAATAATATATATAGTTTGAGTTGTGATCGAGTCTGAGACGTATACGGGTCACGACACGTATTAATTAATTCGTATATTATATATTAAACTATATATGAATTATTGGACTGTTACTGTGGACTATCGACTGTGGACTAATGACATTGGACAATTAAAATGAATTAAAATATTGATTATAACATATGAAACTAAACATTTCTTCAAGATTGCCACTTGATTTCATCTTAAACCTCATTGTATCTCGACGATTACAATGAGCGTTCAAATCTATCATGATTCTTAAAAACACCTCAATCGAGAGGATAAACCAACCGCACTTCATCTACGGAAGAAAAGATTGATGCATATAGTTATGCACCTGAAAAATCCTCGGAAACTGAGTAAACGTTTGACACGTATCTGTTCTAGTTCCTTTGACATTGTTATTACCGAAGATCGTTTTGCAATCCCTTTCCAAAGTAGCTAATTTTGTCACAGCTCCAGCAAGTCAACTCCGACTTTTCATCCGAAACAACTTTATTATAACCGCGATATATATGCGTACTCTTTATTGTTACTGGGGAACCTTTTATATTCCAAAATATTACCATCAGCGATTAATCATTCTAAAAACACAATTCTCCTGAAATTACCTCGGTTTGATAACCGATGACCCAGATCAGTTAACTTTGAAAATGCTGACGAAGCAGCATGTTGTAGATGATCTTAATGGCCAAAAGTTTGATGATAAAGAAAGGAGTGTTAGTAACGCTCGATAGAAAATTTAGTACCGAAAAGCGGATTATGCGAAACTATGAAGAAAGCCGTGGACAAATCACAAAGAATAAGTTTGCCTTCAAAGAATCCAAATGATTCTGTGCCTGCTGAAATCGTTAGCAAACATCTTATTTCTCATTCTAAACCTTCACAGACAAATCTTCTTCATCATCCATTGATATTAGAAATTCTAAGATATTCTCGTATGTTCTATTATAAATATCCTCCATATTTTTGGCGATATTTTCACAACTATTCTTATCTGAGATCATTTATCTCTCCGTAATATCTGCAACATAAAAGAAACTGTGTTAGTTTCTAAATTCTGAAACCTTCGAGTTTAAAATATGAATGTTTTGAAGTAGTGTTGGTAACTGAAGCATGGATTAGTATAATATAATGACACTTGATCAACGTCATTATATTACAGTAAGTCATGCTGAGTTTCTAATTAAGCATGATGATTCACAGTACCGTCATCATGTGCCATTTACACGACTCTTACATTCTATCTAATCTCTAAACATATCAAGAGAATATTTTTCTGGATGACTCGGTCTTCTTCAGGGTATTTTGGTAATTTAACAAATCAAAATCGTTCTATTACCATTTTCTTCTTAGAGCATTAGCTATGTTCATTCTGAATTTCATATCTACGAATTCCGGACCATTACTCGCTTGACTCGAAGTCGGGAAGAGAAAACGAAAGCATGAAGCTCCGAAAATAATGAAGAATATAAACTCCGATAATAACCCCGAAATTACAAACCGTGTATATCGATGCAGATAGCAATATAGAGACACGGGAGAATTAGAAACACTATAAACACAAGAGTATAGTAGAAGTAAATAGATTCTTCTGGTGGTAGATGAAAAAGAAGAATGACAGATATAAAAGTTAGGAGTATATCAAAAATCAGGACTGGATGGAGCATATTGATGAATGCTTTAAAGTAAGAATCAAGGGAGAAAGAATAGAAGGTGTGAGTCGTGGAAAATAAGAAAACGAAGGGGTGAATTTATAGTGAAATATCCGACAGAGCAATCAAAACAGATTATTGCATATAATCAAAGAAGATCCTGATTTCCTTAATCACCAAAGAACCAAATCTTGTTACGTAAGATTCTCTTTAAATCCCTTAAATCCCAGAAATCAATCATAACTACGTCATCGGTTAAGACGAATATATTTTACTCATCTCACTCTTTTACGATAGTCTCATTTATATTCTTCGCATAATCGAATCGTTTTATCTACATTACTCAATGATGATAAAACTCCATTATCACCTTATATTTGTCATGAAAACCTTCTTATTGTTATCCATAACAACCTCTATCAAATTTCGGGGACGAAATTTCTTTAACGGGTAGGTACTGTAATGACCAGGAATTTTTCGACCAAATTATACTTATGAGATTAATGTTTACATAAATTAAACCATACCAACATGATAAGCAATCCAAATTGTTAAGACTTGTGTTTTTGAAAAGAGTTTTACACAATGTTTGACCGTCCAATATGACCGATGATATCACGAACTATATAACATACGATAATTATACGTTTGTGTATATATATATATGTATTTATATATATTTAACATTAAGGATGGTTTAACATCTCATTGTGTACTAATGACAATGAGTTATAAGTATATTTTGAAACTACTAACTTAAGTTTTCAAAACGATAACTATACGTAACATTCTTTGATATATATACTTATAATATATAATGCTTATACACGTATCGTATATATAAAGTATTTAATCACTTTTTAAGGACTTAAATACATAAAACAATATAAGTATATTCACAAAAAATAGCTATATTTGAATTCTCGTTCCGTTTCCTCAAGATTTCTATACGTATATCTAGGGTATATGTACCCATATCATACCCAGCTTCTATACGTATTTACTATTGGTATATACACATCAAATCAACATCCTAATCAACATTATTACTGCCCTAGATATGAGGTAACTAGGATTTGTCAAGTAGTATGAATTATTAGTAAGAAAACAAAATTAGGAATCCTTTTCTTTCTTTATAAACTAAAAACCTTTTTATAAATGAACACCATTTCTTCACTCCATTTTCTCATACCTACACCCTCATTTCTCTCTCAAAATACTCCTAACTTCATACTTGATCATCTCCAAGCATTTTCCCCATCATTTAGCTTCAATTACAAGCCTTAAACACCATAAGAAAACACTTTCAAGAACATATCAAAATAACCACCCATTTGAAGAAGTTTACTTCCAACCTTTTGATCTAACTCCACCACTCTTTGATTCCAAGATTATTTCTTATCTTTTGCAGTAACTTTGTCCAAGTAACTTGAGGTAGTAACCTTGTTCATAATCTTATTCAATTCATATTCATATAGCTATCTTATTTTGTGGTATAAAATTTTAACAACAAGAACATAGTTTGAATGATTTCAAATTTGTTTGCAAACTAAATAGATCCTTCTAACTTGACTTTTAAAACACTTCAAGACCTGTAATATATCATAATGATATGCTAACCTAACAAGATATAACTTGGTTTTACAAAGAACATCTTAAAAACTGAATCTACGTCGTCGGAGTGCAACCGGGGGCTGTTTTGGGTTGGATAATTAAAAACCATCTTGAACTTTGAATTGGAAGTTCATGTTCTGGAAAAATGATATTTCTTATGAATATGTTAACACATAAAAATTTCATGGTTTAACTCAAAGTGCAAGTATTTTTAGAAAAATGATCATTAAATGTTGTTTTTATGATGGAAAATGATCACTTTCATAAGTTTCACCAAAGTTTGACCTATAACCTATGATTTCGAATACAAACTAAGGTATTTTTAGTTCATATTCTTAAAATTTGACTCGATCCAAGGAAGTGGCAAGTTGAACCAACAAAAACGGAGTTGTAATGAAGAAACTACGACTAAAACAAGATTGGGTATCCGAAGCTAGTTTAGCTACGAAAATATTTGGAGAAAAAGTAAATTAATCATATCTTTTCTAATTAATATGATATTTTATATATAATTACTTATGATTTGATTTTATATATTTCAGGACCACCCGTAAATAACACGAGAAGATTAATCATAAGACCTCATGATTGTACACAACACGTCATTTGACAACACGGTACTTTATGTACGCAACACGTTATTTGACAACATGGTACCATGGGTCGAGATTAATTCTGATCAATACGAATACGATGAGGTCTTTATTTATTTTATTTAAGCAACTAATTGTGGACCACTAACATCGGACTGCTAACTACGGACTAAGAAAATATTAAAAGTATTAATAGTATATATATATATATGTAACGATTACTTGAAAAAAAGAAAATATGTTGATATATTATATATATGGTTAGGTTCGTGATATCTATCGGAGACCAAGTCGAATTAAATACCTTCAAGGCAAAAGTGAGTTTCATTTGCTCCCTTTTATATATATTTTTGGGACTGAGAATACATGCGCTGTTTTTATAAATGCTTTACGAAATAGGCACAAGTACTAAAACTAATTCTACGTGGGTTTAAACCAGAAATATACCCTTATCTTGGTAACATTAAACTACTTGTCTATGTACGGTAGGCGCGAATCCTAAAGATAGATCTATTGGGCCTGACAAACCCCATCCTGATTATGGGATGCTTTAGTACTTCGAGGTTATTTTAAACACACCTGATCTGGTGTACTTCAGAGGGTAAAACATGAACGTTAAGGCTTGTTACTGGGTGCCTACAACTTATAGAATACTTTTATACACTTGTGAGTGTACATATATTTATAAACGGAAATCTTGTGGTCTATTAATATATTGAAATGATTGTTATGATAAACCTATGAACTCACCAACCTTTTGGTTGACACTTTAAAGCATGTTTATTCTTAGGTATTAAAGAAATCTTCCGCTGTGCATTAGCTCATTTTAAGGATAGTACTAGGAGTCATTCATGGCATATTTTGAAAGACGTTGCATTCGAGTCATTGAGTTCATCAAGATTATTATTAAGTCAATTATAGTTGGATATATTATGAAATGGTGTGCATACCGTCAATTTTCATTGTAAAGAAAGTTTGTCTTTTTAAAACGAATGCAATGTTTGTAAAATGTATCATATAGAGGTTAAATACCTCGCGATGTAATCAACTATTGTGAATCGTTTATAATGTATATGAACGGGTCCTTTCATAAATCGTACGTTCATTCCAATATCACTCCATATGGTCAATGTAACGTGATCGCTTCCAGTTCTACTCAATTTCATCTAATGGTGCTTTATCTATGCTATCTCAAAACAAAACCTAATAATTAATCTCACGGTTTCTTGGTGTGAGTGCGTAGGTTCCGTAGGTCATGCATCAATGCCTAAATGTCCCGAAATTTCTTCAAAATGTTCGGGTTCAGGTAATGTCGTTAGGTTCCTTTCTAGAGATTCAATCTGGGTCTCGCGTCGAGCTGTACGTGTAGCAAGTAGTAATACGATATGTTTTGAGGCGACTCCCAAGTCTTTGGATGTGGCTGAGCATCAGTGAAAGATACTATAACCTTGTGAAAGAGATGTCCTCCCTGACTTCTCCAATGCCTAAGAGTGTTAGGGACCTAAGTCCAGAAGTGTCGTTAGATCGTCGAGTAGTGGTGAAGGATGAAAGAGATAAGTGACGATCATGAAATCGTACGGGATACGGGTCAACTTGCGGGAACTGAACAACCTTCTGTGGTTCATACATTGTACGTGGCTAATTAGGGTGAGCTCTGGCGGTGGGACGGGGTGCGGTTACTCTGACAAGTCCTCGCATATCTCCTCCTCCGAGGATCAACTTTAGTGGGCGTATAATCTAAGGGGTACTCCTACTAGATTGCGTGAAGTAATGTTTCGATCTCCGGAATGGTGGAACGGTATTAACAGGCGGATTACAATACTAATCCTTAGGGCTAGACGAGTGGGGAAAAGGGTTCAGAAAAACATCTGAACTAGGAAAGGTAAGTTTTCCAAGTCGGTACAGCGAATAGCAGGCATAAAGCAAGCACGTAATCAGGCACTACAGCAACCTAGATCGTCTACAACAGTATATAGCATGGCAATATTAACAGTACTAAACAGGAGTAACATGCAATCGGAAGCAGATAGTAGCATGCAGTAGCTAGAAAAAGCATGCAGCGAGTTTACATAGCAGTAAAAGGAAACGGTAGCATGCAGCAAGTTCATACAGCAGTAAAAGTAAGCAGTGGCATGCAGTAGTAATAAGCAGTAACATGTAGTAATATAACATAGTAGCATGCAGCAGGTTCCGCAGAAACAAGTAAACATGCAAGTTGTAGATTAGTCCTATTAGCGAATCCTAACGGTCAAGACTCACAAATGCAACCTAATTCCCTACAACCAATGCTCTGATACCAACTGTGACGCCCCGTACAAACCATCGTGTACGGATCATCAACAACAGGATCATTACATGGTCAAACACTATATGCTGTTTGAAAACTGATTTGCATTCATGAAAAGATAACGTTTTACAAAAGGTAAATAGGAACATTAACAGGAGTACATGATACTAAGGTCATTACTGAAATGTCCCGTTCTTATTGATTAAAAACGTTCCATATTAATTGATTTTGTTGCGAGGTTTTGACCTCTATATGAGACGTTTTTCAAAGTCTGCATTCATTTTTAAAACAAACCATAACCTTTATTTCATAAATAAAGGTTTAAAAAGCTTTACGTAGATTATCAAATAATGATAATCTAAAATATCCTGTTTACACACGACCATTACATAATGGTTTACAATACAAATATGTTACATCGAAATCAGTTTCTTGAATGCAGTTTTTACACAATATCATACAAACATGGACTCCGAATCTTGTCCTTATTTTAGTATGCAACAGCGGAAGCTCTTAGTATTCACCTGAGAATAAACATGCTTTAAACGTCAACACAAATGTTGGTGAGATATAGGTTTAACCTATATATATCAAATCGTAACAATAGACCATAAGATTTCATATTTCAATACACATCCCATACATAGAGATAAAAATCATTCATATGGTGAACACCTGGTAACCGACAATAACAAGATGCATATATAAGAATATCCCCATCATTCCGGGACACCCTTCGGATATGATATAAATTTCGAAGTACTAAAGCATCCGGTACTTTGGATGGGGTTTGTTAGGCCCAATAGATCTATCTTTAGAATTCGCGTCAATTAGGGTGTCTGTTCCCTAATTCTTAGATTACCAGACTTAATAAAAAGGGGCATATTCGATTTCGATAATTCAACCATAGAATGTAGTTTCACGTACTTGTGTCTATTTTGTAAATCATTTATAAAACCTGCATGTATTCTCATCCCAAAAATATTATATTTTAAAAGTGGGACTATAACTCACTTTCACAGATTTTTACTTCGTCGGGAAGTAAGACTTGGCCACTGGTTGATTCACGAACCTATTACAATATATACATATATATCAAAGTATGTTCAAAATATATTTACAACACTTTTAATATATTTTGATGTTTTAAGTTTATTAAGTCAGCTGTCCTCGTTAGTAACCTACAACTAGTTGTCCACAATTAGATGTACAGAAATAAATCGATAAATATTATCTTGAATCAATCCACGACCCAGTGTATACGTATCTCAGTATTGATCACAACTCAAACTATATATATTTTGGAATCAACCTCAACCCTGTATAGCTAACTCCAACATTCACATATAGAGTGTCTATGGTTGTTCCGAAATATATATAGATGTGTCGACATGATAGGTCGAAACATTGTATACGTGTCTATGGTATCTCAAGATTACATAATATACATTACAAGTTGATTAAGTTATGGTTGGAATAGATTTGTTACCAATTTTCACGTAGCTAAAATGAGAAAAATTATCCAATCTTGTTTTACCCATAACTTCTTCATTTTAAATCCGTTTTGAGTGAATCAAATTGCTATGGTTTCATATTGAACTCTATTTTATGAATCTAAACAGAAAAAGTATAGGTTTATAGTCGGAAAAATAAGTTACAAGTCGTTTTTGTAAAGGTAGTCATTTCAGTCGAAAGAACGACGTCTAGATGACCATTTTAGAAAACATACTTCCACTTTGAGTTTAACCATAATTTTTGGATATAGTTTCATGTTCATAATAAAAATCATTTTCTCAGAATAACAACTTTTAAATCAAAGTTTATCATAGTTTTTAATTAACTAACCCAAAACAGCCCGCGGTGTTACTACGACGGCGTAAATCCGGTTTTACGGTGTTTTTCGTGTTTCCAGGTTTTAAATCATTAAGTTAGCATATCATATAGATATAGAACATGTGTTTAGTTGATTTTAAAAGTCAAGTTAGAAGGATTAACTTTTGTTTGCGAACAAGTTTAGAATTAACTAAACTATGTTCTAGTGATTACAAGTTTAAACCTTCGAATAAGATAGCTTTATATGTATGAATCGAATGATGTTATGAACATCATTACTACCTTAAGTTCCTTGGATAAACCTACTGGAAAAGAGAAAAATGGATCTAGCTTCAACGGATCCTTGGATGGCTCGAAGTTCTTGAAGCAGAATCATGACACGAAAACAAGTTCAAGTAAGATCATCACTTGAAATAAGATTGTTATAGTTATAGAAATTGAACCAAAGTTTGAATATGATTATTACCTTGTATTAGAATGATAACCTACTGTAAGAAACAAAGATTTCTTGAGGTTGGATGATCACCTTACAAGATTGGAAGTGAGCTAGCAAACTTGAAAGTATTCTTGATTTTATGTAACTAGAACTTGTAAAATATATGAAGAACACTTAGAACTTGAAGATAGAACTTGAGAGAGATCAATTAGATGAAGAAAATTGAAGAATGAAAGTGTTTGTAGGTGTTTTTGGTCGTTGTTGTATGGATTAGATATAAAGGATATGTAATTTTGTTTTCATGTAAATAAGTCATGAATGATTACTCATATTTTTGTAATTTTATGAGATATTTCATGCTAGTTGCCAAATGATGGTTCCCACATGTGTTAGGTGACTCACATGGGCTGCTAAGAGCTGATCATTGGAGTGTATATACCAATAGTACATACATCTAAAAGCTGTGTATTGTACGAGTACGAATACGGGTGCATACGAGTAGAATTGTTGATGAAACTGAACGAGGATGTAATTGTAAGCATTTTTGTTAAGTAGAATTATTTTGATAAGTGTCTTGAAGTCTTTCAAAAGTGTATGAATACATATTAAAACACTACATGTATATACATTTTAACTGAGTCGTTAAGTCATCGTTAGTCGTTACATGTAAATGTTGTTTTGAAACCTTTAGGTTAACGATCTTGTTGAATGTTGTTAACCCATTGTTTATTATAACAAATGAGATGTTAAATTATTATATTATCATGATATTATGATATATAATATATCTTAGTATGATGTATATACAGTTAAATGTCGTTACAACGATAATCGTTACATATATGTCTCGTTTCGAAATCATTAAGTTAGTAGTCTTATTTTTACATATGTATTTCATTGTTAATACACTTAATAATATATTTACTTATCATTTAACATAATTAACCAAGTGTATCAATATCTTAATATGATTCATATGTACCTAGTAAGACGTTGTTATAACGATAATCGTTATATATATCGTTTTCGAATTTCTTAAATTAATAGTCTCATTTTTATGTATATAACTCATTGTTAAAATACCTAATGAGATACATACTTATAATAAAAACATGTTAACTATATATATAACCATATATATGTCATCGTATAGTTTTTACAAGTTTTAACGTTCGTGAATATCCGGTCAACTTGGGTGGTCAATTGTCTATATGAAACATATTTCAATTAATCAAGTCTTAACAAGTTTGATTGCTTAACATGTTGGAAACATTTAATCATGTAAATATCAATCTCAATTAATATATATATATATATACATGGAAAAGTTCGGGTCACTACAGTACCTACCCGTTAAATAAATTTCGTCCCGAAATTTTAAGCTGTTGAAGGTGTTGACGAATCTTCTGGAAATAGATGCGGGTATTTCTTTTTCATCTGATCTTCACGCTCCCAGGTGAACTCGGGTCCTCTACGAGCATTCCATCGAACCTTAACAATTGGTATCTTGTTTTGCTTAAGTCTTTTAACCTCACGATCCATTATTTCGACGGGTTCTTCGATGAATTGAAGTTTTTCGTTGATTTGGATTTCATCTAACGGAATAGTGAGATCTTCTTTAGCAAAACATTTCTTCAAATTCGAGACGTGGAAAGTGTTATGTACAGCCGCGAGTTGTTGAGGTAACTCAAGTCGGTAAGCTACTGGTCCGACACGATCAATAATCTTGAATGGTCCAATATACCTTGGATTTAATTTCCCTCACTTACCAAATTGAACAACGCCTTTCCAAGGTGCAACTTTAAGCATGACCATCTCTCCAATTTCAAATTCTATATCTTTTCTTTTAATGTCAGCGTAGCTCTTTTGTCGACTTTGGGCGGTTTTCAACCGTTGTTGAATTTGGATGATCTTCTCGGTAGTTTCTTGTATAATCTCCGGACCCGTAATCTGTCTATCCCCCACTTCACTCCAACAAATTGGAGACCTGCACTTTCTACCATAAAGTGCTTCAAACGGCGCCATCTCAATGCTTGAATGGTAGCTGTTGTTGTAGGAAAATTCTGCTAACGGTAGATGTCGATCCCAACTGTTTCCGAAATCAATAACACATGCTCGTAGCATGTCTTCAAGCGTTTGTATCATCCTTTCGCTCTGCCCATCAGTTTGTGGATGATAGGCAGTACTCATGTCTAGAAGAGTTCCTAATGCTTGCTGTAATGTCTGCCAGAATCTTGAAATAAATCTGCCATCCCTATCAGAGATAATAGAGATTGGTATTCCATGTCTGGAGATGACTTCCTTCAAATACAGTCGTGCTAACTTCTCCATCTTGTCATCTTCTCTTATTGATAGGAAGTGTGCTGATTTGGTGAGACGATCAACTATTACCCAAATAGTATCAAAACCACTTGCAGTCCTTGGCAATTTAGTGATGAAATCCATGGTAATGTTTTCCCATTTCCATTCTGGGATTTCGGGTTGTTGAAGTAGACCTGATGGTTTCTGATGCTCAGCTTTGACCTTAGAACACGTCAAACATTCTCCTACATATTTAGCAACATCGGCTTTCATACCCGGCCACCAAAAATGTTTCTTGAGATCCTTGTACATCTTCCCCGTTCCAGGATGTATTGAGTATCTGGTTTTATGAGCTTCTCTAAGTACCATTTCTCTCATATCTCCAAATTTTGGTACCCAAATCCTTTCAGCCCTATACCGGGTTCCGTCTTCCCGAATATTAAGATGCTTCTCCGATCCTTTGGGTATTTCATCCTTTAAATTTCCCTCTTTTAAAACTCCTTGTTGTGCCTCCTTTATTTGAGTAGTAAGGTTATTATGAATCATTATATTCATAGATTTTACTCGAATGGGTTCTCTATCCTTCCTGCTCAAGGCATCGGCTTCCACATTTGCCTTCCCCGGGTGGTAACGAATCTCAAAGTCGTAATCATTCAACAATTCAATCCACCTACGCTGCCTCATATTCAGTTGTTTCTGATTAAATATGTGTTGAAGACTTTTGTGGTCGGTATATATAATACTTTTGACCCCATATAAGTAGTGCCTCCAAGTCTTTAATGCAAAAACAACCGCGCCTAATTCCAAATCATGCGTCGTATAATTTTGTTCGTGAATCTTCAATTGTCTAGACGCATAAGCAATCACCTTCGTTCGTTGCATTAATACACAACCGAGACCTTGCTTTGATGCGTCACAATAAATCACAAAATCATCATTCCCTTCAGGCAATGACAATATAGGTGCCGTAGTTAGCTTTTTCTTCAATAACTGAAACGCTTTCTCTTGTTCATCATTCCATTCAAATTTCTTCCCTTTATGCGTTAATGCAGTCAAGGGTTTTGCTATTCTGGAAAAGTCTTGGATGAACCTTCTGTAGTAACCAGCTAGTCCTAAAAACTGGCGTATGTGTTTCGGAGTTTTCGGGGTTTCCCACTTTTCAACAGTTTCTATCTTTGCCGGATCCACCTTAATACCTTCTTTGTTCACTATGTGACCGAGGAATTGAACTTCTTCCAACCAAAATGCACACTTTGAAAACTTAGCGTACAATTCTTCCTTCCTCAATACTTCTAACACCTTTCTCAAATGTTCACCGTGTTCTTGGTCATTCTTTGAGTAAATAAGTATGTCATCAATGAAAACAATGACAAACTTGTCAAGGTATGGTCCACACACTCGGTTCATAAGGTCCATGAACACAGCTGGTGCATTAGTTAAACCAAACGGCATGACCATAAACTCGTAATGACCGTAACGTGTTCTGAAAGCAGTCTTTGGAAGATCATCTTCTTTCACCCGCATTTGATGATACCCGAAACGTAAGTCAATCTTTGAATAAACAGAAGAGCCTTGTAGTTGATCAAATAAGTCGTCGATTCTCGGTAGTGGGTAGCGGTTCTTGATGGTAAGTTTGTTCAACTCTCGGTAGTCGATACACAACCTGAATGTACCATCTTTCTTCTTGACAAACAAAACAGGAGCTCCCCACGGTGATGTGCTTGGTCGAATGAAACCACGCTCTAAAAGTTCTTGTAATTGACTTTGCAGTTCTTTCATCTCGCTGGGTGCGAGTCTGTAAGGAGCACGAGCTATTGGTGCAGCTCCTGGTACAAGATCTATTTGAAATTCAACGGATCGATGTGGGGGTAATCCCGGTAATTCTTTTGGAAATACATCGGGAAATTCTTTTGCAATGGGAACATCATTGATGCTCTTTTCTTCAGTTTGTACTTTCTCGACGTGTGCTAGAACAGCATAGCAACCTTTTCTTATTAGTTTTTGTGCCTTCAAATTACTAATAAGATGTAGCTTCGTGTTGCCCTTTTCTCCGTACACCATTAAGGGTTTTCCTTTTTCTCGTATAATGCGAATTGCATTTTCGTAACAAACGATCTCTGCTTTCACTTCTTTCAACCAGTCCATACCGATTATCACATCAAAACTCCCTAACTCTACTGGTATCAAATCAATCTTAAATGTTTCGCTAACCAGTTTAATTTCTCGATTCCGACATATATTATCTGCTGAAATTAATTTACCATTTGCTAATTCGAGTAAAAATTTACTATCCAAAGGCGTCAATGGACAACTTAATTTAGCACAAAAATCTCTACTCATATAGCTTCTATCCGCACCCGAATCAAATAAAACGTAAGCAGATTTATTGTCAATAAGAAACGTACCCGTAACAAGCTCCGGGTCTTCCTGTGCCTCTGCCGCATTAATATTGAAAACTCTTCCGCGGCCTTGTCCATTCGTGTTCTCCTGGTTCGGGCAATTTCTAATAATGTGGCCCGGTTTTCCACATTTATAACAAACTACATTGGCATAACTTGCTCCGACACTACTTGCTCCGCCATTACTCATTCCGACACCATTTGTTCCTTTCGTTCTATTAACCCCTGGTCCGTAGACCTCACACTTCGCCGCGCTATGACCATTTCTTTTACACTTGTTGCAAAATTTGGTGCAGAACCCCGAATGATACTTTTCACACCTTTGGCATAGCTGCTTCTGATTGTTGTTGTTGTTGCGGTTATTATTGTTGTTAGGATGATTGTTGTAGTTGCTGTTGTTGTTGTTGTTGTTGTTGTTATTGTTGGGCCGTTTGTTGTATTTCCGATTGATGTTGCGATTGTTGGGATAATTGTTGCGATTATTGTTGTAATTGCTGTTGTTGTTGTATTGGTGATTCTTATCACCGTTTTCCTCCCACTTTCTTTTGACTTGCTTCACATTGGCCTCTTCAGCAGTCTGTTCTTTAATTCTTTCTTCAATCTGGTTCACTAGTTTGTGAGCCATTCTACATGCCTGTTGTATGGAGGCGGGCTCGTGTGAACTTATATCTTCTTGGATTCTTTCCGGTAATCCTTTCACAAACGCGTCGATCTTCTCTTCCTCATCTTCGAATGCTCCCGAACACAATAGGCACAATTCTGTGAATCGTCTTTCGTACGTGGTAATATCAAATCCTTGGGTTCGTAACCCTCTAAGTTCTGTCTTGAGCTTATTGACCTCGGTTCTGGGACGGTACTTCTCGTTCATCAAGTGCTTGAATGCTGACCACGGTAGTGCGTAAGCATCATCTTGTCCCACTTGCTCTAGATAGGTATTCCACCATGTTAACGCAGAACCTGTGAAGGTATGCGTAGCGTACTTCACTTTGTCCTCTTCAGTACACTTACTTATGGCAAACACCGATTCGACCTTCTCGGTCCACCGTTTCAATCCGATCGGTCCTTCGGTTCCATCAAATTCCAAAGGTTTGCAGGCAGTGAATTCTTTGTAGGTGCATCCTACACGATTTCCTGTACTGCTAGATCCAAGGTTATTGTTGGTATGTAGCGCAGCCTGTACTGCGGCTATGTTTGAAGCTAGAAAAGTACGGAATTCCTCTTCATTCATATTCACGGTGTGTCGAGTAGTCGGTGTCATTTCCTTCAAAATAGTCAAATGGAACAAGTTAATCATACAGAATATTAAGAGTAGTTAATAGTATTTCGTAGCACAATATGAACTCATTTATAAAAGCTTTTTCTTCATATTAGCGTTTTATAAGTTTAAATTCGGGTAGTACCTACCCGTTAAGTTCATACTTAGTAGCTAATATACAATTCAACTACTACAATTCTATATGAAAAACTGATTATAATAATATTTCGCGTTCAAATTTTTTCACAATATTTTACAAACTTACAATACCGCTTATTTTACATATAGCATGAAATATAGCACACAATGAATTTGATACAAGATGGTTGTGAAGATAATTCTAGCTAGTACACAAGTCGTTCAGCAAAGGCAATAAAGATACGTAATTCATACGTCCAGAAACAAGTCATACATTCTGGTTTTACTAGGATTACTTCCCATCCTTGGTCTTGTGGAACATAACCGTTGTGGCCGTTGATAAGACAGCATGTTGTAACGTCGTCAAAGGGACGAGGGTTACGTAATGTCCAACAGTCCCGTAACAATCTAAAAACCTCATTTCTTACCCCAATTACCGACTCCGTCACTTGTGGGAACGTTTTGTTTAATAGTTGTAGCCCGATGTTCTTGTTCTCACTTTGGTGAGAAGCGAACATTACTAATCCGTAAGCATAACATGCTTCTTTATGTTGCATGTTAGCCGCTTTTTCTAAATCACGAAGTCCAATATTCGGATATTTTGAGTCAAAATAATTTCTTAACCCATTGCGTAAAATAGCATTTGGGTTCCCCGCAATATATGCGTCAAAGTAAACACATCGTAACTTATGGATTTCCCAATGTGATATCCCCCATCTTTTGAACGAAAGCCTTTTATAAACTAAGGCATTCTTGGAACGTTCTTCGAATGTCTTACAAACTGATCTCGCCTTAAATAGTTGTGTCGAAGAATTCTGACCGACTCTAGACAAGATTTCATCAATCATGTCTCCGGGTAGGTCTCTTAAAATATTGGGTTGTCTTTCCATTTTGTGTTTTTATACTGTAAAATAAACATGAGTTAGATTCATAAAAAAAATACTTATTAATACAAGCAATTTTTACATATATCATAAAGCATAAGCACACTATATTACATATATTACACCACACGAATACAACTATCTTATTCCGACTCGCTTATTTCTTCTTCTTCGGTTTTGGTTCGTTTTGCCAAGTTTCTAGGGATATATGATGTTCCCCTAATACGAGCCGTAATTTTCCACATTGGTTTAGAAAAACCTGGTGGTTTAGAGGTTCCCAGGTCATTGTTACAACTTAAGGACTTCGGGGGTTGACGATACATATAAAGTTCATCGGGGTTGGAATTAGATTTCTCTATTTTTATGTCCTTTCCCTTATTATTTTCTTTTGCCTTTTTAAATTCAGTTGGGGTAATTTCTATAACATCATCAGAATTCTCGTCGGAATCCGATTCATCGGAGAATTGGTAATCCTCCCAATATTTTGCTTCCTTGGCGGAAACACCATTGACCATAATTAACCTTGGTCGGTTGGTTGAGGATTTTTTTTACTTAACCGTTTTATTATTTCCCCCACCGGTTCTATTTCTTCATCCGGTTCCGATTCTTCTTCCGGTTCCGATTCTTCTTCCGGTTCCGACTCTTCTTCCGGTTCCTCTTCGGGAACTTGTGAATCAGTCCACGAATCATTCCAATTTACATTTGACTCTTCATTATTATTAGATGAGTCAATGGGACTTGTTCTAGAGGTAGACATCTATCACATAATATCAAACGCGTTAAGAGATTAATATATCACATAATATTCACAAGTTAAAAATATATAGTTTCCAACAAAATTTGTTAAGCAATCATTTTTCAAGTAAACACGGTCGAAGTCCAGACTCACTAATGCATCCTAACAAACTCGATAAGACACACTAATGCAAAATTCTGGTTCTCTAAGACCAACGCTCGGATACCAACTGAAATGTCCCGTTCTTATTGATTAAAAACGTTCCATATTAATTGATTTCGTTGCGAGGTTTTGACCTCTATATGAGACGTTTTTCAAAGTCTGCATTCATTTTTAAAACAAACCATAACCTTTATTTCATAAATAAAGGTTTAAAAAGCTTTACGTAGATTATCAAATAATGATAATCTAAAATATCCTGTTTACACACGACCATTACATAATGGTTTACAATACAAATATGTTACATCGAAATCAGTTTCTTGAATGCAGTTTTTACACAATATCATACAAACATGGACTCCGAATCTTGTCCTTATTTTAGTATGAAACAGCGGAAGCTCTTAGTATTCACCTGAGAATAAACATGCTTTAAACGTCAACAAAAATGTTGGTGAGTTATAGGTTTAACCTATATATATCAAATCGTAACAATAGACCACAAGATTTCATATTTCAATACACATCCCATACATAGAGATAAAAATCATTCATATGGTGAACACCTGGTAACCAACAATAACAAGATGCATATATAAGAATATCCCCATCATTCCGGGACACCCTTCGGATATGATATAAATTTCGAAGTACTAAAGCATCGGTACTTTGGATGGGGTTTGTTAGGCCCAATAGATCTATCTTTAGGATTCGCGTCAATTAGGGTGTCTGTTCCCTAATTCTTAGATTACCAGACTTAATAAAAAGGGTCATATTCGATTTCGATAATTCAACCATAGAATGTAGTTTCACGTACTTGTGTCTATTTTGTAAATCATTTATAAAACCTGCATGTATTCTCATCCCAAAAATATTATATTTTAAAAGTGGGACTATAACTCACTTTCACAGATTTTTACTTCGTCGGGAAGTAAGATTTGGCCACTGGTTGATTCACGAACCTATAACAATATATACATATATATCAAAGTATGTTCAAAATATATTTACAACACTTTTAATATATTTTGATGTTTTAAGTTTATTAAGTCAGCTGTCCTCGTTAGTAACCTACAACTAGTTGTCCACAATTAGATGTACAGAAATAAATCGATAAATATTATCTTGAATCAATCCACGACCCAGTGTATACGTATCTCAGTATTGATCACAACTCAAACTATATATATTTTGGAATCAACCTCAACCCTGTATAGCTAACTCCAACATTCACATATAGAGTGTCTATGGTTGTTCCGAAATATATATAGATGTGTCGACATGATAGGTCGAAACATTGTATACGTGTCTATGGTATCTCAAGATTACATAATATACATTACAAGTTGATTAAGTTATGGTTGGAATAGATTTCTTACCAATTTTCACGTAGCTAAAATGAGAAAAATTATCCAATCTTGTTTTACCCATAACTTCTTCATTTTAAATTCGTTTTGAGTGAATCAAATTGCTATGGTTTCATATTGAACTCTATTTTATGAATCTAAACAGAAAAAGTATAGGTTTATAGTCGGAAAAATAAGTTACAAGTCATTTTTGTAAAGGTAGTCATTTCAGTCGAAAGAACGACGTCTAGATGACCATTTTAGAAAACATACTTCCACTTTGAGTTTAACCATAATTTTTGAATATAGTTTCATGTTCATAATAAAAATCATTTTCTCAGAATAACAACTTTTAAATCAAAGTTTATCATAGTTTTTAATTAACTAACCCAAAACAGCCCGCGGTGTTACTACGACGGCGTAAATCCGGTTTTACGGTGTTTTTCATGTTTCCAGGTTTTAAATCATTAAGTTAGCATATCATATAGATATAGAACATGTGTTTAGTTGATTTTAAAAGTCAAGTTAGAAGGATTAACTTTTGTTTGCGAACAAGTTTAGAATTAACTAAACTATGTTCTAGTGATTACAAGTTTAAACCTTCGAATAAGATAGCTTTATATGTATGAATCGAATGATGTTATGAACATCATTACTACCTTAAGTTCCTTGGATAAACCTACTGGAAAATATAAAAATGGATCTAGCTTCAACGGATCCTTGGATGGCTCGAAGTTCTTGAAGCAGAATCATGACACGAAAACAAGTTCAAGTAAGATCATCACTTGAAATAAGATTGTTATAGTTATAGAAATTGAACCAAAGTTTGAATATGATTATTACCTTGTATTAGAATGATAACCTACTGTAAGAAACAAATATTTTTTGAGGTTGGATGATCATCTTACAAGATTGGAAGTGAGCTAGCAAACTTGAAAGTATTCTTGATTTTATGTAACTAGAACTTGTAAAATATATGAAGAACACTTAGAACTTGAAGATAGAACTTGAGAGAGATCAATTAGATGAAGAAAATTGAAGAATGAAAGTGTTTTTAGGTGTTTTTGGTCGTTGGTGTATGGATTAGATATAAAGGATATGTAATTTTGTTTTCATGTAAATAAGTCATGAATGATTACTCATATTTTTGTAATTTTATGAGATATTTCATGCTAGTTGCCAAATGATGGTTCCCACATGTGTTAGGTGACTCACATGGGCTGCTAAGAGCTGATCATTGGAGTGTATATACCAATAGTACATACATCTAAAAGCTGTGTATTGTACGAGTACGAATACGGGTGCATACGAGTAGAATTGTTGATGAAACTGAACGAGGATGTAATTGTAAGCATTTTTGTTAAGTAGAATTATTTTGATAAGTGCCTTTAAGTCTTTCAAAAGTGTATGAATACATATTAAAACACTACATGTATATACATTTTAACTGAGTCGTTAAGTCATCGTTAGTCGTTACATGTAAATGTTGTTTTGAAACCTTTAGGTTAACGATCTTGTTGAATGTTGTTAACCCATTGTTTATTATAACAAATGAGATGTTAAATTATTATATTATCATGATATTATGATATATAATATATCTTAGTATGATGTATATACAGTTAAATGTCGTTACAACGATAATCGTTACATATATGTCTCGTTTCGAAATCATTAATTTAGTAGTCTTATTTTTACATATGTATTTCATTGTTAATACACTTAATAATATATTTACTTATCATTTAACATAATTAACCAAGTGTATCAATATCTTAATATGATTCATATGTACCTAGTAAGACGTTGTTATAACGATAATCGTTATATATATCGTTTTCGAATTTCTTAAATTAATAGTCTCATTTTTATGTATATAACTCATTGTTAAAATACCTAATGAGATACATACTTATAATAAAAACATGTTAACTATATATATAACCATATATATGTCATCGTATAGTTTTTACAAGTTTTAACGTTCGTGAATCACCGGTCAACTTGGGTGGTCAATTGTCTATATGAAACATATTTCAATTAATCAAGTCTTAACAAGTTTGATTGATTAACATGTTGGAAACATTTAATCATGTAAATATCAATCTCAATTAATATATATATACATGGAAAAGTTCGGGTCACTACAATTACGAAGCTATTGTTTTGAAAATAACATAAGTTGCGAATGCAAAGTAAAAGTTCTGTAGTGACCCGAACTTTTCCATGTTTATATATATATTAAATGAAATTGTTATTTACATGATTAAGTGTTTCCAATATGTTAAGCAATCAAACTTGTTAAGACTTGATTAATTGAAATAGGTTTCATATAGACAATTGACCACCCAAGTTGACCGGTGATTCACGAACGTTAAAACTTGTAAAAACTATACGATGACATATATATGGTTATATATATAGTTAACATGATTTTATAATAAGTATGTATCTCATTAGGTATTTTAACAATGAGTTATATACATAAAAATGAGACTATTAATTTAAGAAACTCGAAAACGATATATATAACGATTATCGTTATAACAACGTCTTACTAGGTACATATGAATCATATTAAGATATTGATACACTTGGTTAATTATGTTAAATGATAAGTAAATATATTATTAAGTGTATTAACAATGAAATACATATGTAAAAATAAGACTGGTAACTTAATGATTTCGAAACGAGACATATATGTAACGATTATCGTTGTAACGACATTTAACTGTATATATATCATACTAAGATATATTATATATCATAATATCATGATAATATAACAATTTAACATCTCATTTGTTATAATAAACAATGGGTTAACAACATTCAACAAGATCGTTAACCTAAAGGTTTCAAAACAACGTTTACATGTAACGACTAACGATGACTTAACGACTCAGTTAAAATGTATATACATGTAGTGTTTTAATATGTATTCATACACTTTTGAAAGACTTCAAGACACTTATCAAAATACTTCTACTTAACAAAAATGCTTACAATTACATCCTCGTTCAGTTTCATCAACAATTCTACTCGTATGCACCCGTATTCGTACTCGTACAATACACAACTTTTAGATGTATGTACTATTGGTATATACACTCCAATGATCAGCTCTTAGTAGCCCATGTGAGTCACCTAACATATGTGGGAACCATCATTTGGCAACTAGCATGAAATATCTCATAAAATTACAAAAATATGAGTAATCATTCATGACTTATTTACATGAAAACAAAATTACATATCCTTTATATCTAATCCATACACCAACGACCAAAAACACCTATAAACACTTTCATTCTTCAATTTTCTTCATCTAATTGATCTCTCTCAAGTTCTATCTTCAAGTTCTAAGTGTTCTTCATAAATTCCAAAAGTTCTAGTTTCATAAAATCAAGAATACTTCCAAGATTGCAAGTTTACTTCCAAGTTTTCTAAATCCATTCCAAATAATCATCCAAGATCAAGAAACCTTTGTTACTTACAGTAGGTTATCTTTTTAATACAAGGTAATAATCATATTCAAACTTTAATTCAATTTCTATAACTATAACAATCTTATTTCGAGTGGAAATCTTACTTGAAATTGTTTTCGTGTCATGATTCTGCTTCAAGAACTTTCAAGCCATCCAAGGATCCTTTGAAGCTAGATCCATTTTTCTCATTTCCAGTAGGTTTATCCAAGGAACTTGAGGTAGTAATGATGTTCATAACATTATTCGATTCATACATATAAGCTATCTTATTCGAAGGTTTAAACTTGTAATCACTAGAACATAGTTTAGTTAATTCTAAACTTGTTCGCAAATAAAAGTTAATCCTTCTAACTTGACTTTAAAAATCAACTAAATACATATTCTATATCTATATGATATGCTAACTTAATGATTTAAAACCTGGAAACACGAAAAACACCGTAAAACTGGATTTACGCCGTCGTAGTAACACCGCGGGCTGTTTTGGGTTAGTTAATTAAAAACTATGATAAGCTTTGATTTAAAAGTTGTTATTATGAGAAAGTGATTTTTATTATGAACATGAAACTATATCCAAAAATTATGGTTAAACTCAAAGTGGAAGTATGTTTTCTAAAATGGTCATCTAGACGTCGTTCTTTCGACTGAAATGACTACCTTTACAAAAACGACTTGTAACTTATTTTTCCGACTATAAACCTATACTTTTTTTGTTTAGATTCATAAAATAGAGTTCAATATGAAACCATAGCAATTTGATTCACTCAAAACGGATTTAAAATGAAGAAGTTATGGGTAAAACAAGATTGGATAATTTTTCTCATTTTAGCTACGTGAAAATTGGTAACAAATCTATTCCAACCATAAATTAATCAACTTGTATTGTATATTATGTAATCTTGAGATACCATAGACACGTATACAATGTTTCGACCTATCATGTCGACACATCTATATATATTTCGGAACAACCATAGACACTCTATATGTGAATGTTGGAGTTAGCTATACAGGGTTGAGGTTGATTCCAAAATATATATATAGTTTGAGTTGTGATCAATATTGAGATACGTATACACTGGGTCGTGGATTGATTCAAGATAATATTTATCGATTTATTTCTGTACATCTAACTGTGGACAACTAGTTGTAGGTTACTAACGAGGACAGCTGACTTAATAAACTTAAAACATCAAAATATATTAAAAGTGTTGTAAATATATTTTTAACATACTTTGATATATATGTATATATTGTTATAGGTTCGTGAATCAACCAGTGGCCAAGTCTTACTTCCCGACGAAGTAAAAATCTGTGAAAGTGAGTTATAGTCCCACTTTTAAAATCTAATATTTTTGGGATGAGAATACATGCAGGTTTTATAAATGATTTACAAAATAGACACAAGTACGTGAAACTACATTCTATGGTTGAATTATTGAAATCGAATATGCCCCTTTTTATTAAGTCTGGTAATCTGAGAATTAGGGAACAGACACCCTAATTGACGCGAATTCTAAAGATAGATCTATCGGGCCCAACAAGCCCCATCCAAAGTACCAGATGCTTTAGTACTTCGAAATTAATATCATATCCGAAGGGTGTCCCGGAATGATGGGGATATTCTTATATATGCATCTTGTTAATGTCGGTTACCAGGTGTTCACCATATGAATGATTTTTATCTCTATGTATGGGATGTGTATTGAAATATGAAATCTTGTGGTCTATTGTTACGATTTGATATATATAGGTTAAACCTATAACTCACCAACATTTTTGTTGACGTTTAAAGCATGTTTATTCTCAGGTGAATAATAAGAGCTTCCGCTGTTGCATACTAAAATAAGGACAAGATTTGGAGTCGATGTTTGTATGATATTGTGTAAAAACTGCATTCAAGAAACTGATTTCGATGTAACATATTTGTATTGTAAACCATTATGTAATGGTCGTGTGTAAACAGGATATTTTAGATTATCATTATTTGATAATCTATGTAAAGCTTTTTAAACCTTTATTTATGAAATAAAGGTTATGGTTTGTTTTAAAAATGAATGCAGTCTTTGAAAAACGTCTCATATAGAGGTCAAAACCTCACAACGAAATCAATTAATATGGAACGTTTTTAATCAATAAGAATGGGACATTTCAGTTGGTATCCGAGCGTTGGTCTTAGAGAACCAGAAAATTTGCATTAGTGTGTCTTATCGAGTTTGTTAGGATGCATTAGTGAGTCTGGACTTCGACCGTGTTTTCTTTAAAAATGATTGCTTAACATTTTTGTTAGAAACTATATATTATTAACATGTATATATTATGTGATATATTAATTTCTTAACATGTTTGATATTGTGTGATAGATGTCTACCTCTAGCACAAATCCCATTGACTCACCTAATAATAACGAAGAGTCGAATATATATTGGACTGATTCACAAGTTCCCGAAGAGGAACCGGAAGAAGAATCAGAACCGGAAGAAGAATCAGAACCGGAAGAGGAGGAACCGGAGGAGGAAATAGAACCGGTGGGGGAAATAATAAAACGGTTAAGTAAAAGAAAATCCTCAACCAACCGACCAAGGTTAATTATGGTCAATGGTGTTTCCACCAAGGAAGCAAAATATTGGGAGGATTACCAATTCTCCGATGAATCGGATTCCGACGAGAATTCCGATGATGTTATAGAAATTATCCCAACTGAATTTAAAAAAGCAAAAGAAAATAATAAGGGAAAGGGCATAAAAATAGAGAAATCTAATTCCAAGCCCGATGAACTTTATATGTATCGTCAACCCTCGAAGCCCTTAAGTTGTAACAATGACCCGGGAACCTCTAAACCACCAGGTTTTTCTAAACCGTGGTGGAAAACGACAGCTAGTATTAGGGGAACATCATATATGAAATGTCCCGTTCTTATTGATTAAAAACGTTCCATATTAATTGATTTCGTCGCGAGGTTTTGACCTCTATATGAGACGTTTTTCAAAGACTGCATTCATTTTTAAACAAACCATAACCTTTATTTCATCAATAAAGGTTTAAAAAGCTTTACGTAGATTATCAAATAATGATAATCTAAAATATCCTGTTTACACACGACCATTACATAATGGTTTACAATACAAATATGTTACAACAAAATAAGTTTCTTGAATGCAGTTTTTACACAATATCATACAAGCATGGACTCCAAATCTTGTCCTTATTTAAGTATGCGACAGCGGAAGCTCTTAATAATCACCTGAGAATAAACATGCTTAAAACGTCAACAAAAATGTTGGTGAGTTATAGGTTTAACCTATATATATCAAATCGTAACAATAGACCACAAGATTTCATATTTCAATACACATCCCATACATAGAGATAAAAATCATTCATATGGTGAACACCTGGTAACCGACATTAACAAGATGCATATATATAAGAATATCCCCATCATTCCGGGACACCCTTCGGATATAATATAAATTTCGAAGTACTAAAGCATCCGGTACTTTGGATGGGGCTTGTTGGGCCCGATAGATCTATCTTTAGGATTCGCGTCAATTAGGGTGTCTGTTCCCTAATTCTTAGATTACCAGACTTAATAAAAAGGGTCATATTCGATTTCGATAATTCAACCATAGAATGTAGTTTCACGTACTTGCGTCTATTTTGTAAATCATTTATAAAACCTGCATGTATTCTCATCCCAAAAATATTAGATTTTAAAAGTGGGACTATAACTCACTTTCACAGATTTTTACTTCGTCGGGAAGTAAGACTTGGCTACTGGTTGATTCACGAACCTATAACAATATATACATATATATCAAAGTATGTTCAAAATATATTTACAACACTTTTAATATATTTTGATGTTTTAAGTTTATTAAGTCAGCTGTCCTCGTTAGTAACCTACAACTAGTTGTCCACAGTTAGATGTACAGAAATAAATCGATAAATATTATCTTGAATCAATCCACGATCCAGTGTATACGTATCTCAGTATTGATCACAACTCAAACTATATATATTTTGGAATCAACCTCAACCCTGTATAGCTAACTCCAACATTCACATATAGAGTGTCTATGGTTGTTCCGAAATATATATAGATGTGTCGACATGATAGGTCGAAACATTGTATACGTGTCTATGGTATCTCAAGATTACATAATTGTAGGATTAATGTGCAAGGTACAACATATAACTATATGGCCAACCTCATTTGAGCCTTCGGGGTCACACACATATACACCGAGACGTCAAATAAAATATATATATGATGTATATATATTACTCAAGTAACAAAATAGTAAATCGAAATTAATTCATTTACTATTCATGTGAATAGTAAATGAAATGAAATTAATTAATTTACTATTCACATGAAAGTGACATGATAGAAATTATTAATTATAAGTTTCATAAACTACCCCTGAAGTATTTGTAAAATACGACTTTTTAAAATATAGCATTGTATTTGAAAATGATCTTGATTTCTTTTGATTTGCTTTTTGCTATCAAACAAACGAATCTTGATTTCTTTTGATTTACTTTATGCTACCAAACAAATGGGATATATTATATATTCATATATGTGTATCATATTACGAAGTAATTTTTGAATCATTCTAATGCTTTCGATGAACTAAAAGGAAAAACACATATTACATATTTTGGGTTCATAATATTAATCAAAGGTTGATTGATTATTACTTGGGTTTGGACTAGCATCCATTGATGTTGTTTGAAGTGTAGTGTGGACTATCCAAAGAGACGGTCATATTTTTGATCGTAGGTTTCTCTCCTTCAATCAGGTTCTTCAAGAAAGGTTTCTCTCCTTCAATCAGTTTCTTCAAGAAAGGTATATCGTTTACTCATCTTATGATTTATATTCTTGACAATTATTATGGTGTAACTGGATTTTTGGGATCGTTAATCATGTGCATGTTTAATTAAATAAGTGAAAATTTAATCTTGTTAAATTTTGTTCATAAAATAATAAAAGATTATTATTTTAACTATCCGCTGCGTTAATCTGTTTTGGTAAAAGTACACACGATTTTCCAACAGTGGTATCCGAGCCGCTTTTACACCATCTTAATTGTCGCGTGATTTTCTTTAAATTTAGCTTTGTGGTGAATTGGTAAAAGTCGAAACCTTTTTGGTTTTTAAAGTCAATGCGGTTGATTTAGACTTAACCTCATGACGCACAAATATGATTGAAAGAATATCACTATTTTAAATTGTAGATTTAATTGTTATGGCTTGAATATTTATTATAATTGTTGATTGTTATATTCCATGGTTATACACATGCATTGTAACCATGGACAAGCCATATATAGGTTTTAATAATGTAGTTATTAAAATTGTGATTGCATACATAGCCCGTAATGCCCCGACCTATGTGATTGTTGTGATTGTTGATTACGGCAATATTATATCATGTTGATTATTTATTTTATTAGAAAGGCCATTTTGAAGCCAAAGTTGTATTGTATTTATTTTTCATTTTCATAGTATTGTATTTCAGTTTATTTTAATTTGTAAAAGTACTAGTTTAGTTGTATTTTCAAATTTAAATAAATGTAACAAGATGAAAATTGAAGATAAAGATGCAACACGAAGTTTGACTTAGAAGATGGCGAACAGGTCAAGTTGACAACGATGGTGTTTGTCAAGTTTTCACTTGATTCTTGAATTAAGTGGGAGCTACGATATTACCCTTAGTTTGACCTCTTGATCCCATGTCGGCTCATGGGATTAAGCATAGGATTTTTTGGGCTAGGCTATGTGTGTGTGATGCATGGTTGTGTTTTATTTTACGCATTTATATTTAATGGTTGATTATAATATATGCTAAATGTTTTTGATGAAAACATTAAATAAAACCGGTAACGAGTTTCAAATATTAAAATTGATGATTTTAAAAGGTTAAATTCTAACGAGTTTAAAGTTAAATAATTTTGAGACTCAAATTATATATATATGTTTTTTGATGAAAACATTAACTAAAACTCTAAACGAGTTTCAAAGATTAAAATTGATGATTTTAAAATAAGTTAAACTCTAACGAGTTTAATGATAAATGATTTTGAAAGTCAAATAAAATATATGGACGACATCTTTTAAAACTGTTTTAAAACGATACACGTTTGTGTATTTGTTATTTTTATATCCTATAAATTAAATAACAAATTAGATCACAAACATAATCGACATATACAATTGGTTAAAATGTTTTTTTAACTAGTAGTGTAGCGAATCTTGTGTGCATGCATTATTCGTTGACACAAACTTTTTACAAAATACCCGTTAAATTTAAGTCATGCCATCCAATGAGCTTGCAAACACTCCTCGTTATTTTTCTGATCTAGTGAGACTAGGCTGAATTATAGCCACGAGGTGGATTTTTCGATCTAGTGAGACTAGCGTGAATTTCCACTGTTTTCAAATTGGACGACTTAATCGTATTCACGGTGAGACCTGAGTTCGAGGCAAGGATGAGACAAACATGTTAGTAGATAATAGTGGTTTGTTGAACTACACATATCTCAAGGTCTCATAAAGATCTAAGAGTTGCACTTGTAATATAATTGGTACCCGTTACCTACCAATAGACTCCATAACTGCTAGCTGATCAACAGATGTGGCTATGGAACCTCTATGTGGATCTTAGGCTTTCGTAAATTAATTGTTTTTTTTATAATATTATAAAAACTTGGGTAGTTAATTTATTAAAGCTCAATATCGAAAATACTAAATTGAATCTTATATCTATTGTAGATGTCAAATAATCAAGACGTAAACCAAAACACACTTCCTTCTTTGTTGGAGAAGGATAAACTCAATGTTCAAACTTCCTAGACTGACACTGCAACCTGAGAATTGTTCTCAAGCATACATGGAAGTTGAACAAAATTTAGAACCCTTATTCATACTTCCTGTTGTGGCAGTTGCTGCTGCTCAGCAAAATTTCTATCGGATGTTGTTCGATGATCAGGAAGAAATATGATTGAAGGGTGAAAAAGAATAAGCCGAATATTTTGTGGAAGGAAAATGACAAATCATTTGCTAGGAAAAATATTCCACCTTCCAAGAAGGAAAGCCCAACAAAAGACGCCGAATGTTTCCATTGTGGAAAGGTTGGCAATTGGAGAAGGAAGTTGTCCTATCTTCCAATCTGAGCTGAGAAAAGGCAACGCTGGTGAGACTAGCAAATCAGGTATATTCCATAAATAGTTATATACTTCTTCTAGTGATTCCTATATCTTTGTTAACTGGTTGTGGCCTTCACACCTGTAACAATATGAAGGGAATGAGAAGAAGTAATAGACTAAAGAAAGGCACACTGGATTTGCAAGTAGGCAAGGGGGATCAAGCTTTTGTTAAAGCTATTGGTACCTCTGAACTTACTTCTCTAAGTGGTCTTATTGTTTTGTTGGAACAATAGCATTATGCTCTCAATACTGCGAGCGACATAGTTTGAAAGATGCTAGTTTTGAACTTGCATTTACACACTTAGATATTTCAGTTTCTAAGGATAATATATTTATCTTAATACCTATCCACGTGATGGTATTTTTGAAATTGATATGCATAGTGTAATTTCAAATGAGAATTCTGTGTATACCTACATCGCCAAAGTCTTCAAGCAAGACTTGAATAAGACCTATCTATGACATTGTCATATGAGTCATATAAACAAACAATGCATTTCAAAACTCCAGTCTAATGGACTTTTGGAATCAATTGGCTCTGAGTCATTTGATGTATGCGAGTCATGTTTATGTGAAAAGATGACAAATGCTTCTTTCTCCGATTTAGGTAAAAGAGCTAAAGATCTTTTAGGACTAATACATACTGTTGTATGTAGCCCTTTAAGAACAATGTATAGATTTAGTTAATTTTACTTCATTACATTTACTGATGAGTATAGTAGCTATGATTATGTTCACTTGCTGAAACATAAACATACAACTATTTTACCATTCAAAAGTATTCCAAAATGAAGTAGATAATCAGCTTGGAAAGACCATTAAAGCACTTCGCTCCGATGGAGTAAGTGAGTTTATGAGTCAAGAGTTTTTGGACCACCTAAAGAATTGTGGGATTGTCTCATGGTTCACTCTACCTTACACACCACAACACGATGGTGTGTCTGAGTAAGAGGAATCAACTTTACTTGATATAGTTTGATTTATGATGAGTCTGATTTCTCTACTACCGTCTTTTAGGGATATGTATGAGAGTCTGCTGCAGGCATACTCAATGTGATTCCAACTATGAAGGTAGAAAAGACACCATATGAGTTATGGCATGGGAAGAATCCCAAGTTGTCTTATCTCAAATTCTGGGGTTGTGAAGCGTATGTGAAGCATGACACTTCAAACAAATTAGTACCCAGAACTATCCAATGTTACTTTGTACGATACATAAAGGAAACAACAGGTTACTACTTTTACTACCAAGCTGAAGACAACGTGTTTTCTGCTCGGTCTGCTGAATTCCTAGAAAGAGATCTTCTCTTACAAGAAGTCAGTGGGAGTAAAGTAGATCTTGAAGAAATTCAAGTACTTTAAAGTAACATACCTTCAATAAGCACTAGCAATCCACACGTTGAAACTGAGCACACTGTTGGTAAGCCAGAACGTGTTACACCTGCACTTTATAGATCTAGTAGAGCTCATCGGCTTATGAGGTTTAATTATCTGATTAATTCAGATAAACCTCAACTAAGGGATTATGATGAACCCTCTAGCTGTGTGAGGCCATATCAGATTCTGAATCTGAAAATGACTAGATTCTATGAATACAGATATGCAGTCCATGAAGGATAATCAAGTATGAGACTTGATTGATCTTCTACCCAATTGTAAGACAATGAGGTAAAAATGGGTCTTCAAAGGAAGACTGATATGGACGGTAATGTAAACACTTTTAAAGCTCTATTGGTGACAAAAGGTTATGATGAAAGTTTTTCACCAGTCGTGAGCCCTAAAACAATTAGGATACTTATTGCCATGGTTACTTTTCATGATAATAAAATATGGCTAATGGATGTCAAAACCGCTTTCCTAAATGGCGACCTAAGCGAGGACGTATATATGGTTCAGCCGGAAGGGTTTATGAATCCTAAGCATCCTAATAAAGTATGCAAGCTTCTAAAATCCATTTATGGATAAAAGCAAGCATCCAGGAGCTAGAATCTTAAGTTTAATGAGAAAATCAATTCTCAAAACCAAGATAAGCTCTGAGTTTACATTAGAGCTAGTGGGAGCAGAGTAGTCTTCTTGATCTTATATGTTGATGACATATTACTTATTAGAAATAACATTCCAACTTGCAAGATGTCAAGTCTTGGCTTGGAAAATGTATTTCCATAAAGGATCTTGATGAAGCTACTTATATTATTAGAATGAGGATCTATACAATAGATCCAATTGGCTTATTGGTTTGAATCAAAGTACATACATTATCTTGCAGAGATTTAGCATGCAAAACTCCAAGCATGGAGCTTTGCCAATGCAAAAGGGCATAACCTTGAGAAAGTCTCAAAAGTCCTATCACAGTAGATGAGATGAGACAAATGAAATGTATCACATATGCTTCGGCTATATGATCCATTATGTATGCCATGATATGTACTATACTCGATGTTTCGTTAGTTTTGAGTTTGACGAGTCATTGTCAACATAATCCGGGTGAAGTACATTGGATTGTTGTTAAGAATATTCTTTAGTATTTGCATAGTACTAATGATATGTTCTTGGTTTACGGTGGTTTGGAAAAAGAGTTAAGTATTAAGTTTTATACTTATTCGAGTTTCCAAACTGATCAAGATGATTCTCGATCCAGTCACGTTGTTTCTTTGTCATGATGGGCAAGATATTTGATTGGAAGAGCTCTAGGTAGAGCACTATTGAACAATCTACAACAAAAACAGAATACATTGTTGACTGAGAAGCTACTCAGAAAGCTGTCTGGGTAAGGAAGTTCGTTGTTATACTCAGAGTAGTACACAACATTTAATCTTCTATAATATGTACTGTGATAGTTCGAGTGTTAATATACTTTTGAAAGAATCACATGTATATAAAAGTATCCGGCACATTCTTCAAAAGTTTGACTACATTCATTAAGTCATTAAGAGGAATGATATTAGTATTCTTAAAGGTTCATACAAATGATAATGTGGCTGACCCGTTCACGAAGCCCATGATGCACAACAAGCATGATGATCATGCTAGTAATATTGGACTTCGTTATGCTGCTGATCTTTTTCATTTGTAATTTAATATTTGGATATTTTTGGAACATTAAGCAGTTTTATATTAATGAACTGACATACTTGATATGGTCGTTTTCATTTATATCACTGTGTTCTATATTAGCATGTTTAATCCATGAATAATTGTTGATTATTCAAAATCTCCATAATCGGTCATGTTATGGGAATAACATGAATTAAGATTAATGTGAAATTTTGGTTATATTCATTGATGATGAATAGTTAACTTGTTGAGACCAAAATTCATATGTATTCATTGATGATGAATATTGGAATGACCCAACCATGAGATGTCACTACATGGATCGTAGTCAGTAGTGAATCTTTTAGTGATTATGTCTTTGTGTCCTTAGACTTGAGATGCACGCCCGTCTTGATGAGTGTAGCATTGTATTTTGATATGGTTAAACGCTGTCCTGAATAAGGCTGTTATAAAGGCCATTATTGGGTATAATGTAAAGCTCGTGATAGACACGTGTATGCAATATAGGATTTGTTCCTCTAAAATGTTTGGAGTTAGATACTTTTTGAGCTCCTCGATGAATGAATAAGATATTTGTGTGGCCGCACCCAGATGTAATTAAGATGATACTTAATTAATTTGGTGATCTAATTCAGTTCTAAGATCGATAAATAAAATTGTTAAACAAATGAGAATGACCGATGATCCATATCTCAAGTTTAACTAAAGTATCTGAAACAAAAGGACGAATGACATTTAACAATTACCATAAACAGTTTCGAGAAACTATCCTCACGTGAATTTGGGGACAATGACGTGTTGCTAGACGCTTATCATTGTTTGTATAGTTACTTGGTGTTGTGCCATGCACAAGTGGGAGTCTGTAGGATTAATGTGCAAGGTACAACATATAACTATATGGCCAACCTCATTTGAGCCTTCGGGGTCACACACATATACACCGAGACGTCAAATAAAATATATATATGATGTATATATATTACTCAAGTAACAAAATAGTAAATCGAAATTAATTCATTTACTATTCATGTGAATAGTAAATGAAATGAAATTAATTAATTTACTATTCACATGAAAGTGACATGATAGAAATTATTAATTATAAGTTTCATAAACTACCCCTGAAGTATTTGTAAAATACGACTTTTTAAAATATAGCATTGTATTTGAAAATGATCTTGATTTCTTTTGATTTGCTTTTTGCTATCAAACAAACGAATCTTGATTTCTTTTGATTTACTTTATGCTACCAAACAAATGGGATATATTATATATTCATATATGTGTATCATATTACGAAGTAATTTTTGAATCATTCTAATGCTTTCGATGAACTAAAAGGAAAAACACATATTACATATTTTGGGTTCATAATATTAATCAAAGGTTGATTGATTATTACTTGGGTTTGGACTAGCATCCATTGACGTTGTTTGAAGTGTAGTGTGGACTATCCAAAGAGACGGTCATATTTTTGATCGTAGGTTTCTCTCCTTCAATCAGGTTCTTCAAGAAAGGTTTCTCTCCTTCAATCAGTTTCTTCAAGAAAGGTATATCGTTTACTCATCTTATGATTTATATTCTTGACAATTATTATGGTGTAACTGGATTTTTGGGATCGTTAATCATGTGCATGTTTAATTAAATAAGTGAAAATTTAATCTTGTTAAATTTTGTTCATAAAATAATAAAAGATTATTATTTTAACTATCCGCTGCGTTAATCTGTTTTGGTAAAAGTACACACGATTTTCCAACAATAATATACAATACAAGTTGATTAAGTTATGGTTGGAATAGATTTGTTACCAATTTTCACGTAGCTAAAATGAGAAAAATTATCCAATCTTGTTTTACCCATAACTTCTTCATTTTAAATCCGTTTTAAGTGAATCAAATTGCTATGGTTTCATATTGAACTCTATTTTATGAATCTAAACAGAAAAAGTATAGGTTTATAGTCGGAAAAATAAGTTACAAGTCGTTTTTGTAAAGGTAGTCATTTCAGTCGAAAGAACGACGTCTAGATGACCATTTTAGAAAACATACTTCCACTTTGAGTTTAACCATAATTTTTGGATATAGTTTCATGTTCATAATAAAAATCATTTTCTCAGAATAACAACTTTTAAATCAAAGTTTATCATAGTTTTTAATTAACTAACCCAAAACAGCCCGCGGTGTTACTACGACGGCGTAAATCCGGTTTTACGGTGTTATTCGTGTTTCCAGGTTTTAAATCATTAAGTTAGCATATCATATAGATATAGAACATGTGTTTAGTTGATTTTAAAAGTCAAGTTAGAAGGATTAACTTTTGTTTGCGAACAAGTTTAGAATTAACTAAACTATGTTCTAGTGATTACAAGTTTAAACCTTCGAATAAGATAGCTTTATATGTATGAATCGAATGATGTTATGAACATCATTACTACCTTATGTTTCTTGGATAAACCTACTGGAAAAGAGAAAAATGGATCTAGCTTCAATGGATCCTTGGATGGCTCGAAGTTCTTGAAGCAGAATCATGACACGAAAAAAGTTCAAGTAAGATCATCACTTAAAATAAGATTGTTATAGTTATAGAAATTGAACCAAAGTTTGAATATGATTATTACCTTGTATTAGAATGATAACCTACTGTAAGAAACAAAGATTTCTTGAGGTTGGATGATCACCTTACAAGATTGGAAGTGAGCTAGCAAACTTGAAAGTATTCTTGATTTTATGAAACTAGAACTTTTGGAATTTATGAAGAACACTTAGAACTTGAAGATAGAACTTGAGAGAGATCAATTAGATGAAGAAAATTGAAGAATGAAAGTGTTTGTAGGTGTTTTTGGTCGTTGGTGTATGGATTAGATATAAAGGATATGTAATTTTGTTTTCATGTAAATAAGTCATGAATGATTACTCATATTTTTGTAATTTTATGAGATATTTCATGCTAGTTGCCAAATGATGGTTCCCACATGTGTTAGGTGACTCACATGGGCTGCTAAGAGCTGATCATTGGAGTGTATATACCAATAGTACATACATCTAAAAGCTGTGTATTGTACGAGTACGAATACGGGTGCATACGAGTAGAATTGTTGATGAAACTGAACGAGGATGTAATTGTAAGCATTTTTGTTAAGTAGAAGTATTTTGATAAGTGTATTGAAGTCTTTCAAAAGTGTATAAATACATATTAAAACACTACATGTATATACATTTTAGCTGAGTCGTTAAGTCATCGTTAGTCGTTACATGTAAGTGTTGTTTTGAAACTTTTAGGTTAACGATCTTGTTAAATGTTGTTAACCCAATGTTTATAATATCAAATGAGATTTTAAATTATTATATTATCATGATATTATCATGTATGAATATCTCTTAATATGATATATATACATTAAATGTCTTTACAACGATAATCGTTACATATATGTCTCGTTTAAAAATCATTAAGTTAGTAGTCTTGTTTTTACATATGTAGTTCATTGTTAATATACTTAATGATATGTTTACTTATCATAGTATCATGTTAACTATATATATATATCCATATATATGTCATCATATAGTTTTTACAAGTTTTAACGTTCGTGAATCACCGGTCAACTTGGGTGGTCAATTGTCTATATGAAACATATTTCAATTAATCAAGTCTTAACAAGTTTGATTGCTTAACATGTTGGAAACATTTAATCATGTAAATATAAATCTCAATTAATATATATAAACATGGAAAAGTTCGGGTCACTACAGTACCTACCCGTTAAATAAATTTCGTCCCGAAATTTTAAGCTGTTGAAGGTGTTGATGAATCTTCTGGAAATAGATGCGGGTATTTCTTCTTCATCTGATCTTCACGCTCCCAGGTGAACTCGGGTCCTCTACGAGCATTCCATCGAACCTTAACAATTGGTATCTTGTTTTGCTTAAGTCTTTTAACCTCACGATCCATTATTTTGACGGGTTCTTCGATGAATTGAAGTTTTTCGTTGATTTGGATTTCATCTAACGGAATAGTGAGATCTTCTTTAGCAAAACATTTCTTCAAATTCGAGACGTGGAAAGTGTTATGTACAGCCGCGAGTTGTTGAGGTAACTCAAGTAGGTAAGCTACTGGTCCGACACGATCAATAATCTTGAATGGTCCAATATACCTTGGATTTAATTTTCCTCGTTTACCAAATCGAACAACGCCTTTCCAAGGTGCAACTTTAAGCATGACCATCTCTCCAATTTCAAATTCTATATCTTTTCTTTTAATGTCAGCGTAGCTCTTTTGTCGACTTTGGGCAGTTTTCAACCGTTGTTGAATTTGGATGATCTTCTCGGTAGTTTCTTGTATAATCTCCGGACCCGTAATCTGTCTATCCCCCACCTCACTCCAACAAATCGGAGACCTGCACTTTTTACCATAAAGTGCTTCAAACGGCGCCATCTCAATGCTTGAATGGTAGCTGCTGTTGTAGGAAAATTCTGCTAACGGTAGATGTCGATCCCAACTGTTTCCGAAATCAATAACACATGCTTGTAGCATGTCTTCAAGCGTTTGTATCGTCCTTTCGCTCTGCCCATCAGTTTGTGGATGATAGGCAGTACTCATGTCTAGACGAGTTCCTAATGCTTGCTGTAATGTCTGCCAGAATCTTGAAATAAATCTGCCATCCCTATCAGAGATAATAGAGATTGGTATTCCATGTCTGGAGATGACTTCCTTCAAATACAGTCGTGCTAACTTCTCCATCTTGTCATCTTCTCTTATTGGTAGGAAGTGTGCGGATTTGGTGAGACGATCAACTATTGCCCAAATAGTATCAAAACCACTTGCAGTCCTTGGCAATTTAGTGATGAAATCCATGGTAATGTTTTCCCATTTCCATTCCGGGATTTCGGGTTGTTGAAGTAGACCTGATGGTTTCTGATGCTCAGCTTTGACCTTAGAACACGTCAAACATTCTCCTACGTATTTAGCAACATCGGCTTTCATACCCGGCCACCAAAAATGTTTCTTAAGATCCTTGTACATCTTCCCCGTTCCAGGATGTATTGAGTATCTGGTTTTATGAGCTTCTCTAAGTACCATTTCTCTCATATCTCCAAATTTTGGTACCCAAATCCTTTCAGCCCTATACCGGGTTCCGTCTTCCCGAATATTAAGATGCTTCTCCGATCCTTTGGGTATTTCATCCTTTAAATTTCCCTCTTTTAAAACTCCTTGTTGCGCCTCCTTTATTTGAGTAGTAAGGTTATTATGAATCATTATATTCATAGATTTTACTCGAATGGGTTCTCTGTCCTTCCTGCTCAAGGCATCGGCTACCACATTTGCCTTCCCCCGGGTGGTAACGAATCTCAAAGTCGTAATCATTCAATAATTCAATCCACCTACGCTGCCTCATATTCAGTTGTTTCTGATTAAATATGTGTTGAAGACTTTTGTGGTCGGTATATATAATACTTTTGACCCCATATAAGTAGTGCCTCCAAGTCTTTAATGCAAAAACAACCGCGCCTAATTCCAAATCATGCGTCGTATAATTTTGTTCGTGAATCTTCAATTGTCTAGACGCATAAGCAATCACCTTCGTTCGTTGCATTAATACACAACCGAGACCTTGCTTTGATGCATCACAATAAATCACAAAATCATCATTCCCTTCAGGCAATGACAATATAGGTGCCGTAGTTAGCTTTTTCTTCAATAACTGAAACGCTTTCTCTTGTTCATCATTCCATTCAAATTTCTTCCCTTTATGCGTTAATGCAGTCAAGGGTTTTGCTATTCTGGAAAAGTCTTGGATGAACCTTCTGTAGTAACCAGCTAGTCCTAAAAACTGGCGTATGTGTTTCGGAGTTTTCGGGGTTTCCCACTTTTCAACAGTTTCTATCTTTGCCGGATCCACCTTAATACCTTCTTTGTTCACTATGTGACCGAGGAATTGAACTTCTTCCAACCAAAATGCACACTTTGAAAACTTAGCGTACAATTCTTCCTTTCTCAATACTTCTAACACCTTTCTCAAATGTTCACCGTGTTCTTGGTCATTCTTTGAGTAAATAAGTATGTCATCAATGAAAACAATGACAAACTTGTCAAGGTATGGTCCACACACTCGGTTCATAAGGTCCATGAACACAGCTGGTGCATTAGTTAAACCAAACGGCATGACCATAAACTCGTAATGACCATAACGTGTTCTGAAAGCAGTCTTTGGAATATCATCTTCTTTCACCCGCATTTGATGATACCCGGAACGTAAGTCAATCTTTGAATAAACAGACGAGCCTTGTAGTTGATCAAATAAGTCGTCGATTCTCGGTAGTGGGTAGCGGTTCTTGATGGTAAGTTTGTTCAACTCTCGGTAGTCGATACACAACCTGAATGTACCATCTTTCTTCTTGACAAACAAAACAGGAGCTCCCCACGGTGATGTGCTTGGTCGAATGAAACCACGCTCTAAAATTTCTTGTAATTGGCTTTGCAGTTCTTTCATCTCGCTGGGTGCGAGTCTGTAAGGAGCACGAGCTATTGGTGCAGCTCCTGGTACAAGATCTATTTGAAATTCAACGGATCGATGTGGGGGTAATCCCGGTAATTCTTTCGGAAATACATCGGGAAATTCTTTTGCAATGGGAACATCATTGATGCTCTTTTCTTCAGTTTGTACTTTCTCGACGTGTGCTAGAACAGCATAGCAACCTTTTCTTATTAGTTTTTGTGCCTTCAAATTACTAATAAGATGTAGCTTCGTGTTGCCCTTTTCTCCGTACACCATTAAGGGTTTTCCTTTTTCTCGTATAATGCGAATTGCATTTTTGTAACAAACGATCTCTGCTTTCACTTCTTTCAACCAGTCCATACCGATTATCACATCAAAACTCCCTAACTCTACTGGTATTAAATCAATCTTAAATGTTTCGCTAACCAGTTTAATTTCTCGATTCCGACATATATTATCTGCTGAAATTAATTTACCATTTGCTAATTCGAGTAAAAATTTACTATCCAAAGGTGTCAATGGGCAACTTAATTTAGCACAAAAATCTTTACTCATATAGCTTCTATCCGCACCCGAATCAAATAAAACGTAAGCAGATTTATTGTCAATAAGAAACGTACCCGTAACAAGCTCCGGGTCTTCCTGTGCCTCTGCCGCATTAATATTGAAAACTCTTCCGCGGCCTTGTCCATTCGTGTTCTCCTGGTTCGGGCAATTTCTAATAATGTGGCCCGGTTTTCCACATTTATAACAAACTACATTGGCATAGCTTGCTCCGACACTACTTGCTCCGCCATTACTCGTTCCGACACCATTTGTTCCTTTCGTTCTATTAACCCCTGGTCCGTAGACCTCACACTTCGCCGCGCTATGACCATTTCTTTTACACTTGTTGTAAAATTTGGTGCAGAACCCCGAGTGATACTTTTCACACCTTTGGCATAGCTGCTTCTGATTGTTGTTGTTGTTGCGGTTATTATTGTTGTTGGGATGATTGTTGTAGTTGCTGTTGTTGTTGTTGTTGTTGTTGTTGTTGTTAGGCCGTTTGTTGTAGTTGCGATTGATGTTGCGATTGTTGGGATAATTGTTGCGATTGCTGTTGTTGTTGTATTGGTGATTCTTATCACCATTTTCCTCCCACTTTCTTTTGACTTGCTTCACATTGGCCTCTTCAGCAGTCTGTTCTTTAATTCTTTCTTCAATCTAGTTCACTAGTTTGTGAGCCATTCTACATGCCTGTTGTATGGAGGCGGGCTCGTGTGAACTTATATCTTCTTGGATTCTTTCCGGTAATCCTTTCACAAACGCGTCGATCTTCTCTTCCTCATCTTCGAATGCTCCCGGACACAATAGGCACAATTCTGTGAATCGTCTTTCATACGTGGTAATATCAAATCCTTGGGTTCGTAACCCTCTTAGTTCTGTCTTGAGCTTATTGACCTCGGTTCTGGGACGGTACTTCTCGTTCATCAAGTGCTTGAATGCTGACCACGGTAGTGTGATGTTATGCGAGGTGTATATAAAATAGTTATTAAATTTTAGCAGAAAACACTATTAAATACGATACAATTTTACACAAGATATTTATTTATTTATAGAATGGATATACTTAAACCTTGCTACAACACTTATAGGCAGTGTACCTAATCGTAAAGTAGTGTAGTTTTTAGTAAGTCCGGTTCGTTCCACAGGGAAATCTTTAAACAAAGCTCAACGCTATATTAGTTTACTTTTATAAAAATACAAACATATATATAAGTAATATTATTATTATAAAGGGGGGTTTTTACCGTTTAATGACCGGTTTGTCGATTTTAAGACTTTAGTCGCAGTTAAAACCTAATGTAAAATATTAAATAAATAAAAGACTTAATTTAAAGCGTAAAGTAAATAACGATAATGAAATTGCGAATAATAAAAGTGCGATAAAATTGCGATAATTAAAAAGTACGATAATTAAAAGTGCGATTAAATAACAATAAATAAAAATGCGATAATTAGAAGTGCAATTAAATATAAAATAAAGGAAATTAAATATGAAATAAAAGAATTATGCTTATTTAAACTTCCGTAATCATGATGTTTGACGTGTTGATTTTAGTTTTATGCCCATGGGTTAATTGTCCTTTGTCCTGGATTATTTAATATGTCCGTCTGGTTTTTGTCCATAACAGTCCATCAGTCATAAATATAAAGTGCGAGTGTCCTCGTCAAATTATTATTATACTCGAAGTTAAATATTCCAACTAATTGGGGATTCGAATTGTAACAAGGTTTTAATACTTTGTTTAATGAATACACCAGGTTATCGACTGCGTGTAAACCAAGGTTTTACTACTTTGTTAACAATTACACCAATTACCCTTGAATGTAATTTCACCCCTGTTTTAATTATTCTAGTGGCTATTAATCCATTCCCGTGTCCGGTTAAATGAACGATTATTCGTACATATAAATACCCTGCCCTTCGTGTCCGATTGAGTGTATATGGTAATTTATAGGGACGCCCAATTGTAAATCTTTATATTAACATTAACAAACTATCATTTAGTTAAACAAATATAAAGCCCATTAATAACCCATAGTCTAATTTCCACAAGTGTCGTTCTTTTGTCCAAACGCCAATTATGGTACAAAGCCCAATTACCCAATTTTAGTAATTAGCCTAACATCATGATTACTTCGTTTTAAATAAGCATAATAATAACTTAGCTATGAGGCATTAATATAAAAAGGTTGAACATAACTTACAATGATTAAAAATAGCGTAGCGTTACACGGACAGAATTTCGACTTACACCCTTACAATATTCGCTAACATACCCTTATTATTAGAATTATAATTAAAATTAAAATTAAAATATAAATTATATATATATATTTTACGTATATATGAGAGAAGAGAGAAATAGAATATATATTTTGATCAGAATTCGGTTGGCTTTATAGGGATTTTTGATTTTTGGGGCTCCGCGACTCGCGACAAAATCCTCTTCAAACTCCGCGAGTCGCGGAGATTAAAATTACAGCTCACATCTTTTGGAGTCTTTCTTGCCGACGGATTTTATATATAAATATAAAATATAAATAATTAATATAATTATTTATATATTATATTATATTCTTGTGCATAGTAGACTTGTAATTTTTAGTCCGTTGCGTCGAGCGTTAAGAGTTGACTCTGGTCCCGGTTCCGGATTTTCGAACGTCCTTGCGTACAATTTTATATTTTGTACTTTGCGTTTTGAATCTTGTACTCTTGTAATTTCGAGACGTTTCTTATCAATAATTGGAACCTTTTTGATTGTCTTTTGTTCTTTTGAGCTTTTTGGTCGTTTGCGTCTTCAATTCGTCGAATCTGTCTTTTGTCTTCACCTTTTATTATTTAAACGAATATCACTTGTAAATAGAACAATTGCAACTAAAAGCTTGTCTTTCTTGAGGAATAATGCTATGAAATATATGTGCGTTTTTAGCATTATCAAATATTCCCACACTTGAGCGTTGCTTGTCCTCAAGCAATATTGTCTTGAAATACTAGAATCACTTCTTTATTCTTCACACTTTGTACATCAGTGATTTCTATACGGCGGTATAAACAATGGTAGTAACGATATGGTTTACAGTCCCACATGACTATAAAAATTTAGATCCATTAAGGAAATTGGATCTTTATGAAAACATTTGATCTTTTGAAAATTAAATCTAGTTTTTACCCTAGATAAGTTTTCCGGAATAACCCTTTACCGGTGTTTGAAAAATATTTTTGTGGGTTTGGTGGGTTTTAGATTTGAAAATTTTAGCTCAAAACTTGCTGTTTTGTGTCACCCACTTGCTAACCTTGTATTAGGAAAGCAACACGTCCAGTTTACTTGTCCCGTATATTACCTTTCGGTAAACTACCGTCCGGTTGTAAAGGAAAGCGTTGAACAAGCAACTGTTAAGGCAATGTCCCGTGACATGCTTTTGATTATGGTCTATAACGTGTCGGACGCAATTACTATCCTTGGTAGGAGCAATAGTAAAGCTCACCCTTATAATTTTTCGGTCTGGCACAAGGTCCTGTCTTTGACCACTATGCAACCACCGTTCTTACGGTTGACACCCGATTTAGTTCAGGTGACCTAATGAATTCCAGGTGAATTCCTAGGATTTTACGTTCAATGGTAATGAACGCATTGAAAATAGGGTTTTCAGAAAACAAATCGGTTTGTAATTTTGATCAAAATATTTTCTCGTTTAAGCTCGAGTTTAGATATCATTGAATTCCATGAGTTTGTAATTCTCAATCTTTAAGGTCAATCTCTAGGATTGAGTAATATCAGTCTTAAAAGCTGATTTTTAATCTTTAAGGAGATTATCCTTTCTGGGGATCTGATTCATTAGTCTTATCAAGCTAATTTGCACGGTGCCCCCCATTGTACGAGATAAATCCTTCTCATGGTTAGGATAAATCTGACCACATGGCGACCCTGTTTAATGCTGAGGTCCGTGGATTTCCTGCTGATTTTAGTGATGACTTTTCTAGATTTTTCGTCAACCTACAGCTGGTCTGGACGACAACTTCATGACCTAAATCAAGAAGCGCGTGTCTTTTTCGGAAGACTTTACTTCCTTTTAGTGATGGAATTGATTCATCGTGTAGATCCATCTCTTCTTTTCTTTCATCGGGTAAAACAGTTTAGTTTAGTCCAAAGCAAAAGTATTTTCAGTTATTTGTTACAGATATATGTGACATATGTTAAGATAACTTGGTAAATTTTCCCACACTTGGCTTTTATTTTCCTTTTTATCGTCCTCTATTCCATTTTAAATGAATTTTAACATTTTGGTTTGTTTCTCAATTTATGTCCTTTCCGAGGTAACAATAATTTCGGTGTTAAAACCTAGTTTTATCGGTCATAAATATGTATAAACATGATTTTGAATTCATTTAATTGAAAATTTTGAAAAATTTTACTAGAATTGGGTAGTCAGTATATAAGACTAGGGCTGTTCTTTTTTATCAGAGAGCACTAGATTCTAATACAACTACTGCTTTACTAGTATTTTTAATGGTAACCAAGTGTTTAAGATAAAAATTTTAAAATCCGAAAGAATTTAACCCCTTCCCACACTTAGATCTTGCAATGCCCTCATTTGCAAGAAATCAGTAACAATTTAAATTATTGAGGGTGATTTGTGTGAAAATGATTAAATTTTACCAAAGTTTCCAAATATATTGGCGTTTGTTTGCTGAATGATAAATGGTGCACATCATTTGTTCATTCCGTCTTGTTGTTATTTCACATATATTTTGCATCTTGTCGTCAAAATTAGTTGCTTTTGCTGAACTTAATGCCAGTCTTTGAAATTGCGTTGTTTTACCCTGTTGTGTACATAAGATAAACTGCAAACATATATACATATTTTTGAAGTTTGGTATATTACCCCACATTCAAAAAATTATTAAAATCTAAGAATAAAAGTTAGATAATTATAAAAATGATTACAATATTAACAAAAATATTAAATGTATCAATAATTACAAATTACAAAATAAAAAAAAATAATAATAAGTAAACTAAGGATGATATTGGTACCAATAGGGGTTCCAGGCATAACCATAAGTGCTATAGAATGCTTCGGCAGGGTCATACGTAGGATATGGTGGCTGCATCTCTATAGACCAAGGAGGGAAGATGGGTTTCGGTGTAGGAATATAGTTTCTACCTATATGTTGGCAATGAGCTATGATCTGGTTCTGATGAACTTGCCAATCTTCAAATGCTCTCTGTCTAGCATTTTCGTATTCCTGAGAAGCTATAAACCTATGCATTTCTTGCATCTCATTCCCCCCTCCTACATTACCTTGCTGCTGGTTTCTCTCCACCTGTGGATGTCTACCATGGTATCGTACTGCGGCGTTATTTCGCCTCTTCAAAACTTTCGCACCATGGTATACATTTAAACCTATAGTATCGCGGGGTTCTGGTTCTTCTACTAATAATCCCCCCCGACTTATATCCACACCGAGATATTCACCAATCAAAGTAATAAAAATACCACCTCCTATTATGCTATGTGGTCGCATCCCCCGAACCATAGCTGATAAATAATAACCCACACAATATGGTATACTTACAGCGCTCTGTGGGTCTCGAATACACATATGGTAAAACAAATCCTGTTCATTTACTTTTTCCTTGTTTTTACCCCTTTGTGTAATCGAATTAGCTAAAAACCTATGTATCACTCTTAATTCGGCTCTATCTATATCCAAATAAGAGTAATTTCCCCCTTTGAAACGGTGATGGCTTGTCATTTGACTCCACACACCGTGTGTATCAAAATTTTCATCTATCTTTCCACCGTTTAGTATCAATCCTCTACAATCGGCAGACGCTAACTCCTCAGGCGTATATATACGTAAAGCCTGAGCCATGTCCTGTAAAGACATGTGGCGCATCGAACCGCCTAACAAAAATCTAATAAAAGAACGATCGGTTAAACTAGCTACCCGATCATTCAACTCTATACTACATAACAATTCTTCACACCATACTTTATATACAGGTCTACGTATGGTGAATAAACATATCCAGTCATTAAAAGAAGAATTACCATACCTCTGTACAAGTAATTCCCTAATTGGCCCGGCCAATTCTACAGCTTCTAAGGGTCCCCATTCTATGACCCTCGGTACCTCAACAACCTTGGAATGAAGAGTATGCAAACCCCGTTGATATTTTGGATAATCTATCCAAAGTCTGTCAAATCTCGTTCGGGTGCAACTCTTCCAAGTGCATATCAGAAAAGGTCATGACTGGATGAGGTATATCCTGCTTGTAGTAGTTATCCACCTCCTGTTGTTCCAAATTCTCAGCAGGAGCATTGCGGGCTTGGGATGAAGATTCACCCCTTTCATTCTGCAAAACACATCAAACACAATTTTTGTGCATCCAAATATGCATTAGTGTCAGCAAAATCATCAATCAAAATAATTACAATGACATTATCAATTTATATCAAACTTAAGCTCATTTTCACATTTTTATCAAATCTACACTTTTTCAAATAAGCATATACGAAAATGTTCGCCAAGTTCATAAGCATTCAACTCAAATAACATGTCAAAATAATCATTACTAGCAATTAAACAAGTCTCAAATGGCATTATCTTTCAAAAATCAAGTTCATGAATTTTAGACTTGAAAAAGTCCACTTTAATTCTCAAAATCATGTTTAGGCTCAAAGTTTGGATCATTTAACTACCTAGACATGTTACACTACTTAATTTAGCAACAATTCATGACAAAAATCGGCCATAACCTGTTTATATCAAAAAGCCCCAAATTTGCTCAAGACCACAAACCCTAGATTACTCAAAATTTGAAGTTTAAGGCTTCTAATCATGTTAAACAGCATCAATCTAGGTTATACAAGCATAATACATAAACAATTTAAGCCTAATTACACTAAAAAGCATCAAAATCAAATTGGGGAAAAAATAGCTCAAGAACACCAAATTTCGAATTAAATGGTGTTTAGGTGTAGAAATTTACCGTTTTTCTTGAGTAATTCTTAGATAGCATCCTTCTCAACATGATTTTAGCAAAAATTTTGGTGATTAACGGTTAAAAATTGGGATTTTTGGGGTGTTTTTGGGTGGTTTTTCGGGGTTATGTTCGCAGTATTTTTGGGTTGAGGAGTATGAAACTGATCAGTTTGCAGCTCTTATTTTTTTTCTGTAATCCGGCTCCTCCGCGAGTCGCGGGGATTTACCCTCCAAACTCCGCGACTCGCGGAGTTTTTTTTTTTTTTTTTTTTTTTTATAATCATTAACTTATTAAAACAATTAAGTACTTAATTTTAAAATTTTGTTTCCCTTGTTATTTAGGACGAGGTCGTTTCGGATCGATGTCCTAGTCCGTCCTTCGACAAAATTTTAAAATTTGTCTTTTTGTAGCGATTGTTTTAAAAGCTAAGATTTTTGGGTTTTTTAATGTTTTTGGCATACTCTAATTCAATAAGATTAAAAATAATGATAATAAAAGTTCTCGTCCCTCCCTCGGGTAAAGCAATTTTGGTTCAAAGACCTAGTCTTCAACTTACGACGAATTTTAAAAATCATATTCTTAACTTAATGAGATAAAGTAAATTTTTGTTTTTAAATTCACACAACTTAAATATAAAATTCAAAATTAAAAATTAAAAATTAAAAATTCACACCAAACTTAATTTTTGAAGTGCATAAAATTAAAAATTCATATTTTAAAAATTCATATTATAAATTCATACCAAACTTATATTAATTTTTCAAATATTTACAATTTTAAATATATTGATATTACAAAGTTTACAATATTAATTTATGATTTAAATATTAAATTTAAAAACATGGTAAAAATAAAATTAAAAATCTTTTTGTCTTTTTATCCCACTTTAATCAATCAAATATTATCAAAAATATGCGCCCCTCTTTTCGGTAAAGTAATTTCGGTTCCAAGACCTAATTTAACTCATGACGAATTTTTAAAATATTTTGGGTTGATTGATTAAAGATATTTATACCTTAAGAATAAACGTTAAATTTCGCAGTGATGTAATAAATTTTTTTTTGAATGATATCAATAATTTCGGTCGCCAAACCTAATTTTATTTAATACCAATTTAATACTTTTTAGCGAACAAATTAGCGTTTATTATCAAAAGGTTAAAAAAAAAAAAAAAAAAAAAAAAACTGTACAGACATACCTGTGAAATAGATTTCTTAGTTATATGATCTATCCCATTCATAAGATAGTCGGTTTAATTGGTTTTCCATGGCTACATAGGCGTAACCTCGAGCATTCAGTGTCTTTTCTTCTAAACATATGAACGGTCCGTCTCTGCATAAAGTAACAAATTCGGTATTTGAATAGGTTTGATTATTTGAACATTTACCTCCATGTGACCATTTTCCGCATTTGTGACATCTTTCTAGGTGTCGTGCTCTTCTTTTCGCTGCGGATTTTGATTTTCCTTTACCAAATTGTAACTTATTATCTTCGCATCTGGATTCTTTTCTAACTCCGTCCATTCTTTCTCTGATTACTGATACTATTTCACTCGGTAGTATGTCATTATTTCTTTTAGTGATCAAAGCGTGTAGCATTAGACCATGGTTTAGTTCACAGGCAGTCTTCATTTTGTAAAAACCTAAAAAAAATAAAAATTCAGAATGGGGGGAGAAGACTAGTTCTTTAGGGTCTGCTAGGGAAAGACCATACGTGTTCCATTTTCGAGAACTACACGAAAACAGACAATCTAACTCTAACAGAAATACATATTATCCTTTAAAGACTTGATTCTCCCCACACTTAGTTAGCTGTGATGTCGAAATTGTGATTAACTTCGTTGTCGACTTCCATCGGACCATGTATGTAATGTTTAACTCTGTGACCATTAACTTTAAATTCAATCCCATTTGAATTTATTAATTCTATCGTTCCGTATGGGAAAACTCTTTTGACTATGAATGGTCCAGACCATCTTGATTTCAATTTCCCAGGAAATAGCTTGAATCGTGAATTGAAAAGAAGAACTCTGTCTCCTTCTTTAAATTCTTTTGAACTTCTGATTCTTTTATCATGCCATTTCTTCGTTCTTTCTTTATAGATTAACGAATTTTCGTATGCTTCATGTCTTAATTCTTCTAATTCATTTAGTTGACTTAATCGTAGACGTCCGGCTTCATATAAATCAAGATTACATGTCTTCAAAGCCCAAAATGCTTTGTGTTCAATTTCTACTGGAAGATGACATGCTTTTCCATAAACAAGTCTAAAAGGTGTGGTTCCAATTGGAGTTTTGTAGGATGTTCTAAAAGCCCAGAGTGCATCCTCCAATTTAATGGACCATTCCTTCGGATTTGATCCTACGGTTTTCTCTAAAATACGTTTTAAAGCTCGGTTGGTATTTTCAACTTGTCTACTTGTTTATGGATGATATGCGGTGGAGATTTTATGAGTTACTCCATATCTTTTAAGAACTTTTTCAAGTTGATTATTACAGAAATGAGTACCCCGATCACTTATTAAAGCTTTCGGTGTTCCAAACCTTGCAAAAAGACGTTTTAAAAAGTTAACTACAACTCGTGCATCGTTAGTTGGGAGAGCTTGTGCTTCCGCCCATTTAGATACATAATCAATGGCTACGAGTATATATAGATTATTATGAGATTTTGGAAATGGACCCATAAAGTCAATACCCCAAATGTCAAATACTTCACATACTTGGATGACATTTTGTGGCATTTCATCACGTTGACTTATTTTTCCGGCCCTTTGACATGCATAACAGGATTTGCAAAGAAGGTGTGCGTCTTTGTAAATTGTAGGCCAATAGAATCCAGCTTCATAAACTTTTCTTGCTGTTAGTTGAGGCCCATAATGCCCTCCTGTTGGTCCTGTGTGACAATGGTTTAAAATTTTACTAGCTTCATCTCCAAATACACATCGGCGTATTATTCCATCGGGACAACTTTTAAACAGATGTGGATCTTCCCAAAAATAGTGTTTTATATCACTGAAGAATTTCTTTCGTCTTTGGTACGATAATCCTTTTTCAAGGAATCCACAAACTAAGTAGTTTGCATAGTCTGCAAACCATGGGATTTCTTTATAATCTATCTTCAATAGATATTCATCAGGAAAGTTGTCTTGTATGGCCGATTCATTTAGAACTTCTAACTCAGGATTTTCAAGACGAGAAAGATGATCAGCGGCGAGATTTTCTGCTCCTCTTTTATCTCGGATTTCAATATCAAACTCTTGTAAGAGTAAGATCCAACGGATTAATCTTGGTTTAGCATCTTGTTTTGAAAATAGGTATCTAAGAGCAGAATGGTCGGTATAGACCACCGTTTTTGCTAGAACGAGATATGATCGAAATTTGTCAAAAGCAAAGACAATAGCAAGGAGTTCTTTTTCAGTAGTTGTATAGTTCGTTTGTGCTCCTTGTAATGTCTTACTAGCATAATATATAGGTTGAAATCGTTTTTCAATCCTTTGTCCTAAAACGGCTCCCATTGCAAAATCACTTGCATCGCACATTAGTTCAAATGGTAGATTCCAATTTGGTGTTATCATGATCGACGCATTAGTGAGTTTTTCTTTAAGAATATTAAAAGATTTGATACACTCATCTGAAAAGATGAATGGCGCATCCTTTTCTAGGAGTTTATTCATAGGAGTGGCAATTTTAGAAAAATCTTTTATGAAACGTCGGTAAAAACCGGAATGCCCTAGAAAACTCCTAACTCCTCTAACATTGGTGGGATGTGGAAGTTTAGCAATTACATCTACTTTAGCTCTATCCACTTTAATTCCTTCTTTTGAAATTTTATGTCCAAGAACGATGCCTTCTTTAACCATGAAATGGCATTTCTCCCAATTAAGTACTAGATTTGATTGTTCGCATCTAATTAGCATTCGTTCCAGATTAACTAGACATGATTTAAATGTATCACCGAAGACTGAAAAGTCATCCATGAATACTTCCATGCATTCTTCTATCATGTCGTGAAAAATCGCCATCATACACCTTTGAAAGGTTGCAGGGGCGTTGCAAAGTCCAAATGGCATGCGTTTGTAAGCAAAAGTACCATAAGGGCACGTGAATGTGGTTTTCTCTTGATCTTCGGGTGCTATTGGAATTTGAAAATATCCGGAAAATCCATCTAGAAAACAATAGTAACTATTTTCGGCTAATCTTTCCAACATTTGATCTATGAAAGGTAAGGGAAAGTGATCTTTTCTGGTGGCGTCATTTAATTTTCTATAATCAATACATACACGCCATCCTGTTACAGTCCTAGTAGGAATAAGCTCATTTTTCTCATTTGTAATGACAGTCATGCCACCCTTCTTTGGCACGCATTGAACTGGGCTTACCCATGGACTATCAGAAATTGGATATATCAAACATGCATCTAGCAGTTTAATAATCTCTTTCTTAACAACATCTTGCATATTAGGATTTAGTCTTCGTTGGCGTTGCACATACGTTTTATGACCTTCTTCCATAAGGATTTTATGTGTGCAATACGAAGGACTTATTCCTTTAATATCATGAATCTTCCATGCAATGGCTGGTTTATGAGCTTTCAACACAGAAATGAGTTGTGATTTCTCATTTTCAGTAAGAGAAGACGATATTATTACAGGTAATTCAGATTCACCATGTAAATAAGCGTATTCCAAATGGTTTGGAAGTGGCTTTAACTCTAATTTTGGAGGCTCTTCTATCGATGATTTATATCGATATTTGTCTTCTTCTTTTAGCATTTGAATTTCTTCTGTTGTTGGTTCATATCCATTAGCTATAAGTGTAGCTAACATTTCAGCTTCATCAATTGGTTCATTACCTTCTCCTAAAGAACATTCTCCTGTTCCTTGTAATTCTGGAAATTCTTCTAATAATTCTGCATGTGCATCTATAGTTTGAATATAATAACATGTATCATCTGCAGATTGTGGTTGTTGCATTGCTCTATCAACTGAAAAGGTAACACTCTCATCCTCTATACTTAGGGTCAATTTCTTACCGAACACGTCTATCATTGCTTTAGCCGTGTTTAAGAATGGTCTTCCTAATATGAGAGGAACTTGAGAATCTTCTTCCATGTCCAAAACAACAAAATCTACTGGAAATACTAAATTACCAACTTTAACTAGCATATTCTCCATTATCCCTCTAGGATATTTTACTGATCGGTCGGCTAGTTGTATACTTATTCTTGTTGGTTTCAATTCTCCAAGGTCTAGTTTAGCGTATAGTGAATACGGCATTAAATTTATACTAGCACCTAAGTCTGCCAATGCTTCTATTGAACTAAGACTACCCAAAAAACATGGAATTGTGAAACTTCCTGGGTCAGATAGTTTTTCTGGTATCTTATTCAACAGCACTGCTGAACAATTAGCATTCATAGTAACAGCCGAGAGTTCTTCCATTTTCTTTCTATTTGAGATTAGATCTTTCAAGAATTTAGCATACCTTGGCATTCCTGAAATCACATCAATGAAAGGAAGATTTACATTTATTTGTTTAAACATATCCAAGAATTTGGATTGCTCGGCTTCAAGTTTTTCTTTTCTCATTTTACTCGGGTAAGGAAGCGGTGGTTGGTATGGTTTAACATAAGGTTTAGCCTTAACTGGGTTATCTTCATTAACCTTTTCAACTACCGGTTCTTTTTCCTTTTCTTGCTCGGATTGTGGTTCTTGTGGAGTTGGAATAGAATCATCTGAATTTACAGGTATTTCAGGTGGTTTAAGTGTAATACCACTTCTCGTGGTAATGGCTTTAGATGTTTCATTCCGGGGGTTAGCATTTGTATCACTCGGTAAACTTCCCGGTTTTCTTTCACCTATCAACCTTGCTAGGTTACTTACTTCTTGTTCCAGATTTTGAATAGAAGCTTGTTAATTTCTAAATGCTTGAGCATTTTGTTCATTAGTTTGTTTTTGAGATGTGAAAAACTGCGTTTGAGTTTCAACTAGCTTCGTCATCATATCTTCTAAATTTGGCTTTTTATCATCGGTTTGTTGTGGTGGTTTGTTTTGAAAATTAGGTCTTTGCTGATTGTAAGTATTATTGGATACTTGTTGATTGCTAGGACCTTGTTGGTTGTTGTATGGAATATTTCGGTTATAATTCTGGTTTTGATTGTAAATCGGTCTTGGCGGTTGATAATTATTCTGATAATTATTTCCAGGCCTTTGGTTTATGTATGAAATATTCTCTCTTTGTTCCATTGTTAATTCAATACTGAGACAATCTTTTGTCAAATGTGGTCCTCCACACTGCTCACAACTAATTCGTATTGAGTGAATATCTTTAGTCATCTTTTCCATTCGTCTCTCCACAGCATCTATCTTTGCGGAAATGGAATCTAAGTCATGGCTAGAATCGGCTCTAGCTGCTTTAGATGATCTAATGATATCTTTTTCTTGGTGCCACTCATGTGCGTGGGAAGCAGTGTTATCAATAATTTTGTAAGCATCAGTTTCGGTTTTCTTCATAATAGAACCACCAGCTGCTATATCTATGTCTTTTCTTGTAGTGATGTCGCATCCTTGGTAGAATATTTGTACTATTTGACAGGTGTCTAAACCATGTTGCGGACATCCTCTTAATAACTTTCCATATCTTGTCCACGCCTCATATAGAGTTTCATTTGGTTTATGTGTAAACGTAACAATTTCTGCTTGAAGTCTTACGGCTTTAGATGCAGGAAAGAATTGTTTAAGAAATTTGTCAACTAAAACGTCCCATGTATCGATCGCCCCTTCAGGTAACGATTCCAACCAATCTTTGGCTTCTCCCTTTAAAGTCCAGGGAAATAACATGAGATATATCTGTTCATCCTCCACTTCTCGGATTTTAAATAGTGTGCAGATCCTATTAAAGGTACGTAGATGTTCATTTGGATCTTCCTTCGGCGCACCACTAAATTGGCATTGATTAGTCACCATGTGTAGAATTTGTCCTTTGATTTCATAATCTGGCGCATTAATGTCTGGATGAGTAATTGCGTGACCTTGGCCAGTGCGTTTAGCTCTCATTCGGTCTTCCATACTTAAAGGTTCCAGATTCTCCATAATTGAATTTGTTGAATCGGTATCACTAGATGATTCTGATTTAATGGTTCGTTCCTCAACAATCTCTGTTTGAATGATTGGTGGCTCCGGAGGAAAGTTTAATGGTTCAGGATCTACGAACCGTTCCTGAATATTTTTCGGATTCTCAATTGTGAGGTCGGGTTCAAAAAATGGATTATCGGAAATTTGAACTGAAGTACTTGGTCTACTGGATGACGATTCTAAAGAAAAATCAACGGCGGTTATATTTGCTAAATGTCTTGATCTAGTTACAGGTGGTGAACGTACAAAAGGTGATGAACGTCTTGCTCGGTGCATTCACTGAATATCCTATTAGTTTTTTTTTAAAAAGGAAAGAAAAATTATAATAAGTTATCCAATCAATAGACTTTTCTGATTTTGCCCACGTTTCGAATAGCCAAAAGATGCAGCAGAGGGGCAGGATTCGTTTGGTCTCAATATAATTGAGGACTGTTTGGCTCCAATAACCCGGTCCACGTACAAATCCAACTATTACTACGAACCAGAAAATTTTGATGTCTATTAATTTAACCACTTAAAATAAATTTTCGTAATTTTAAGAAATTTAGATAAGAAGTAGAAAAAATTCTAAGTCCTAAAACTAGAATAGCGAGAAATGAGAGAGAAAAAGAGTTCGTCCAAAAAGGTCGAAAAAGAAAAAATGGTTGAAAAATAAAAGGTGACGGAAAAATAAAAGAAACTTATAAAAACTTAAAAATACTTGACTAACCTAACCTTATTACTACAACTAACTTAAAATTATAATCGCAAATTGAAATTACTAATTGGAATGATAATTGATACATAGTAAAAGGTCTAAAAATATTAAAGCTTACAGGAAAAACTAAATCTCAAATGGAAATAACTTAAAAAGAAACTAAAACTTAAAAAGGCGTCGCAAAATTCTAAAGCACCTAAATCTTAGTCTAAAGAAAAAGCACTTAAGGAATTCTACGGCAAAGTCTAAAAATCTAGGAGTAAAAATGACTATAGCAAAAACTAAGTTTAAAATTAAATATGAGCTAAAAATACAAATATTACGTTACAACGATTAAAAAGGGACAAAATATAAAAATATACAAAAAGTTGTAAAAAGTACAATTTTTATAAAAATATTATTTTTATATTAATTTTTTTATTTAATAAAACTACTAATTTTACAATTTAATAAAACTAATTAATACTAAATACATAAATTAAATAAAAAGTAAAAGTAAAAATAAAACTAATAATAATAATAATAATTAGGGTTAAATAATAATAATAAATAATTAATAATCGTAATTAATGCAGGATTAGGGTTTCTGTCCGCGTGTCAGAGAAGCTCCGCGAGTCGCGGTATTTAATGCTTCAAACCCCGCGAGTCGCGGGGTTTAGAAATTCAGTTGACAGATTTAAATATTCGACGCGTTTTTTCTTTATTTTTTTTATTATTTTCTGTTTTCTGTTTTTTTCTATATATAAAAGATATTTAATAAAACTTATATTTTTATAAATTAAAATAAGAATAAAGAAACTTATAAAACTTAAATATTTAAAAAAAATACTTATATTTTTGTTTTTCTTTTTATATTTTTGAATAATTAACACGTATTTTTACAAAAACGAATTTTTAATAGAAGTAAACTAAAATTTTTTTTTTTTTTTTTTTTTTTATATTAGCGTTGCGCTTCCGGCGTTTAAGAGTGTCCCTGGCAGCGGCGCCAAAAATACTTGATGTTATGCGAGGTGTATATAAAATAGTTATTAAATTTTAGCAGAAAACACTATTAAATACGATACAATTTTACACAAGATATTTATTTATTTATAGAATGGATATACTTAAACCTTGCTACAACACTTATAGGCAGTGTACCTAATCGTAAAGTATTGTAGTTTTTAGTAAGTCCGGTTCGTTCCACAGGGAAATCTTTAAACAAAGCTCAACGCTATATTAGTTTACTTTTATAAAAATACAAACATATATATAAGTAATATTATTATTATAAAGGGGGGTTTTTACCGTTTAATGACCGGTTTGTCGATTTTAAGACTTTAGTCGCAGTTAAAACCTAATGTAAAATATTAAATAAATAAAAGACTTAATTTAAAGCGTAAAGTAAATAACGATAATGAAATTGCGAATAATAAAAGTGCGATAAAATTGCGATAATTAAAAAGTACGATAATTAAAAGTGCGATTAAATAACAATAAATAAAAATGCGATAATTAGAAGTGCAATTAAATATAAAATAAAAGAAATTAAATATGAAATAAAAGAATTATGCTTATTTAAACTTCCGTAATCATGATGTTTGACGTGTTGATTTTAGTTTTATGCCCATGGGTTAATTGTCCTTTGTCCTGGATTATTTAATATGTCCGTCTGGTTTTTGTCCATAACAGTCCATCAGTCATAAATATAAAGTGCGAGTGTCCTCGTCAAATTATTATTATACCCGAAGTTAAATATTCCAACTAATTGGGGATTCGAATTGTAACAAGGTTTTAATACTTTGTTTAATGAATACACCAGGTTATCGACTGCGTGTAAACCAAGGTTTTACTACTTTGTTAACAATTACACCAATTACCCTTGAATGTAATTTCACCCCTGTTTTAATTATTCTAGTGGCTATTAATCCATTCCCGTATCCGGTTAAATGAACGATTATTCGTACATATAAATACCCTGCCCATCGTGTCCGATTGAGTGTATATGGTAATTTATAGGGACGCCCAATTGTAAATCTTTATATTAACATTAACAAACTATCATTTAGTTAAACAAATATAAAGCCCATTAATAACCCATAGTCTAATTTCCACAAGTGTCGTTCTTTTGTCCAAACCCCAATTATGGTACAAAGCCCAATTACCCAATTTTAGTAATTAGCCCAACATCATGATTACTTCGTTTTAAATAAGCATAATAATAACTTAGTTACAAGGCATTAATATAAAAAGGTTGAACATAACTTACAATGATTAAAAATAGCGTAGCGTTACACGGACAGAATTTCGACTTACACCCTTACAATATTCGCTAACATACCCTTATTATTAGAATTATAATTAAAATTAAAATTAAAATATAAATTATATATATATATTTTACGTATATATGAGAGAAAAGAGAAATAGAATATATATTTTGATCAGAATTCGGTTGGCTTTATAGGGATTTTTGATTTTTGGGGCTCCGCGACTCGCGGCAAAATCCTCTTCAAACTCCGCGAGTCGCGGAGATTAAAATTACAGCTCACATCTTTTGGAGTCTTTCTTGCCGACGGATTTTATATATAAATATAAAATATAAATAATTAATATAATTATTTATATATTATATTATATTCTTGTGCATAGTAGACTTGTAATTTTTAGTCCGTTGCGTCGAGCGTTAAGAGTTGACTCTGGTCCCGGTTCCGGATTTTCGAACGTCCTTGCGTACAATTTTATATTTTGTACTTTGCGTTTTGAATCTTGTACTCTTGTAATTTCGAGACGTTTCTTATCAATAATTGGAACCTTTTTGATTGTCTTTTGTTCTTTTGAGCTTTTTGGTCGTTTGCGTCTTCAATTCGTCGAATCTGTCTTTTGTCTTCACCTTTTATTATTTAAACGAATATCACTTGTAAATAGAACACTTGCAACTAAAAGCTTGTCTTTCTTGAGGAATAATGCTATGAAATATATGTTCGTTTTTAGCATTATCATAGTGCGTACGCATCGTCTTGTCCCACTTGCTCTAGATAGGTATTTGAAATGTCCCGTTCTTATTGATTAAAAACGTTCCATATTAATTGATTTCGTTGCGAGGTTTTGACCTCTATATGAGACGTTTTTCAAAGACTGCATTCATTTTAAAACAAACCATAACCTTTATTTCATCAATAAAGGTTTAAAAAGCTTTACGTAGATTATCAAATAATGATAATCTAAAATATCCTGTTTACACACGACCATTACATAATGGTTTACAATACAAATATGTTACAACAAAATAAGTTTCTTGAATACAGTTTTTACACAATATCATACAAGCATGGACTCCAATTCTCATCCTTATTTAAGTATGCGACAGCGGAAGCTCTTAATAATCACCTGAGAATAAACATGCTTAAAACGTCAACAAAAATGTTGGTGAGTTATAGGTTTAACCTATATAAATCAAATCATAATAATAGACCACAAGATTTCATATTTCAATACACATCCCATACATAGAGATAAAAATCATTCATATGGTGAACACCTGGTAACCGACAATGACAAGATGCATATATAAGAATATCCCCACCATTCCGGGACACCCTTCGGATATGATATAAATTTCGAAGTACTAAAGCATCCGGTACTTTGGATGGGGTTTGTTAGGCCCAATAGATCTATCTTTAGGATTCGCGTCAATTAGGGTGTCTGTTCCCTAATTCTTAGATTACCAGACTTAATAAAAAGGGGCATATTCGATTTCGATAATTCAACCATAGAATGTAGTTTCACGTACTTGTGTCTATTTTGTAAATCATTTATAAAACCTGCATGTATTCTCATCCCAAAAATATTAGATTTTAAAAGTGGGACTATAACTCACTTTCACAGATTTTTACTTCGTCGGGAAGTAAGACTTGGCCACTGTTTGATTCACGAACCTATAACAATATATACATATATATCAAAGTATGTTCAAAATATATTTACAACACTTTTAATATATTTTGATGTTTTACGTTTATTAAGTCAGCTGTCCTCGTTACTAACCTACAACTAGTTGTCCACAGTTAGATGTACAGAAATAAATCGATAAATATTATCTTGAATCAATCCACGACCCAGTGTATACGTATCTCAGTATTGATCACAACTCAAACTATATATATTTTGGAATCAACCTCAACCCTGTATAGCTAACTCCAACATTCACATATAGAGTGTCTATGGTTGTTCCGAAATATATATAGATGTGTCGACATGATAGGTCGAAACATTGTATACGTGTCTATGGTATCTCAAGATTACATAATATATAATACAAGTTGATTAAGTTATGGTTGGAATAGATTTGTTACCAATTTTCACGTAGCTAAAATGAGAAAAATTATCCAATCTTGTTTTACCCATAACTTCTTCATTTTAAATCCGTTTTGAGTGAATCAAATTGCTATGGTTTCATATTGAACTCTATTTTATGAATCTAAAAAAAAAAAGTATAGGTTTCTAGTCGGAAAAATAAGTTACAAGTCGTTTTTGTAAAGGTAGTCATTTCAGTCGAAAGAACGACGTCTAGATGACCATTTTAGAAAACATACTTCCACTTTGAGTTTAACCATAATTTTTGGATATAGTTTCATGTTCATAATAAAAATCATTTTCTCAGAATAACAACTTTTAAATCAAAGTTTATCATAGTTTTTAATTAACTAACCCAAAACAGCCCGCGGTGTTACTACGACGGCGTAAATCCGGTTTTACGGTGTTTTTCGTGTTTCCAGGTTTTAAATCATTAAGTTAGCATATCATATAGATATAGAACATGTGTTTAGTTGATTTTAAAAGTCAAGTTAGAAGGATTAACTTTTGTTTGCGAACAAGTTTAGAATTAACTAAACTATGTTCTAGTGATTACAAGTTTAAACCTTCGAATAAGATAGCTTTATATGTATGAATCGAATGATGTTATGAACATCATTACTACCTTAATTTCCTTGGATAAACCTACTGGAAAAGAGAAAAATGGATCTAGCTTCAATGGATCCTTGGATGGCTCGAAGTTCTTGAAGCAGAATCATGACACGAAAACAAGTTCAAGTAAGATCATCACTTGAAATAAGATTGTTATAGTTATAGAAATTGAACCAAAGTTTGAATATGATTATTACCTTGTATTAGAATGATAACCTACTGTAAGAAACAAAGATTTCTTGAGGTTGGATGATCACCTTACAAGATTGGAAGTGAGCTAGCAAACTTGAAAGTATTCTTGATTTTATGAAACTAGAACTTTTGGAATTTATGAAGAACACTTAGAACTTGAAGATAGAACTTGAGAGAGATCAATTAGATGAAGAAAATTGAAGAATGAAAGTGTTTGTAGGTGTTTTTGGTCGTTGGTGTATGGATTAGATATAAAGGATATGTAATTTTGTTTTCATGTAAATAAGTCATGAATGATTACTCATATTTTTGTAATTTTATGAGATATTTCATGCTAGTTGCCAAATGATGGTTCCCACATGTGTTAGGTGACTCACATGTGCTGCTAAGAGCTGATCATTGGAGTGTATATACCAATAGTACATACATCTAAAAGCTGTGTATTGTACGAGTACGAATACGGGTGCATACGAGTAGAATTGTTGATGAAACTGAACGAGGATGTAATTGTAAGCATTTTTGTTAAGTAGAAGTATTTTGATAAGTGTATTGAAGTCTTTCAAAAGTGTATAAATACATATTAAAACACTACATGTATATACATTTTAACTGAGTCGTTAAGTCATCGTTAGTCGTTACATGTAAGTGTTGTTTTGAAACCTTTAGGTTAACGATCTTGTTAAATGTTGTTAACCCAATGTTTATAATATCAAATGAGATTTTAAATTATTATATTATCATGATATTATGATGTACGAATATCTCTTAATATGATATATATACATTAAATGTCGTTACAACGATAAACGTTACATATATGTCTCGTTTCAAAATCATTAAGTTAGTAGTCTTGTTTTTACATATGTAGTTCATTGTTAATATAATTAATGATATGTTTACTTATCATAATATCATGTTAACTATATATATAACCATATATATGTCATCATATAGTTTTTTTACAAGTTTTAACGTTCGTGAATCACCGGTCAACTTGGGTGGTCAATTGTCTATATGAAACCTATTTCAATTAATCAAGTCTTAACAAGTTTGATTGCTTAACATGTTGGAAACATTTAATCATGTAAATATCAATCTCAATTAATATATATAAACATGAAAAAGTTCGGGTCACTACAGTACCTACCCGTTAAATAAATTTCGTCCCGAAATTTTAAGCTGTTGAAGGTGTTGACGAATCTTCTGGAAATAGATGCGGGTATTTCTTCTTCATCTGATCTTCACGCTCCCAGGTGAACTCGGGTCCTCTACGAGCATTCCATCGAACCTTAACAATTGGTATCTTGTTTTGCTTAAGTCTTTTAACCTCACGATCCATTATTTCGACGGGTTCTTCGATGAATTGAAGTTTTTCGTTGATTTGGATTTCATCTAACGGAATAGTGAGATCTTCTTTAGCAAAACATTTCTTTAAATTCGAGACGTGGAAAGTGTTATGTACAGCCGCGAGTTGTTGAGGTAACTCTAGTCGGTAAGCTACTGGTCCGACACGATCAATAATCTTGAATGGTCCAATATACCTTGGATTTAATTTCCCTCGTTTACCAAATCGAACAACGCCTTTCCAAGGTGCAACTTTAAGCATGACCATCTCTCCAATTTCAAATTCTATATCTTTTCTTTTAATGTCAGCGTAGCTCTTTTGTCGACTTTGGGCGGTTTTCAACCGTTGTTGAATTTGGATGATCTTCTCGGTAGTTTCTTGTATAATCTCCGGACCCGTAATCTGTCTATCCCCCACTTCACTCCAACAAATCGGAGACCTGCACTTTCTACCATAAAGTGCTTCAAACGGCGCCATCTCAATGCTTGAATGGTAGCTGTTGTTGTAGGAAAATTCTGCTAATGGTAGATGTCGATCCCAACTGTTTCCGAAATCAATAACACATGCTCGTAGCATGTCTTCAAGCGTTTGTATCGTCCTTTCGCTCTGCCCATCAGTTTGTGGATGATAGGCAGTACTCATGTCTAGACGAGTTCCTAATGCTTGCTGTAATGTCTGCCAGAATCTTGAAATAAATCTGCCATCCCTATCAGAGATAATAGAGATTGGAATTCCATGTCTGGAGACGACTTCCTTCAAATACAGTCGTGCTAACTTCTCCATCTTGTCATCTTCTCTTATTGGCAGGAAGTGTGCTGATTTGGTGAGACGATCAACTATTACCCAAATAGTATCAAAACCACTTGCAGTCCTTGGCAATTTAGTGATGAAATCCATGGTAATGTTTTCCCATTTCCATTCCGGGATTTCGGGTTGTTGAAGTAGACCTGATGGTTTTTGATGCTCAGCTTTGACCTTAGAACACGTCAAACATTCTCCTACGTATTTAGCAACATCGGCTTTCATACCCGGCCACCAAAAATGTTTCTTGAGATCCTTGTACATCTTCCCCGTTCCAGGATGTATTGAGTATCTGGTTTTATGAGCTTCTCTAAGTACCATTTCTCTCATATCTCCAAATTTTGGTACCCAAATCCTTTCAGCCCTATACCTGGTTCCGTCTTCCCGAATATTAAGATGCTTCTCCGATCCTTTGGGTATTTCATCCTTTAAATTTCCCTCTTTTAAAACTCCTTGTTGCGCCTCCTTTATTTGAGTAGTAATGTTATTATGAATCATTATATTCATAGATTTTACTCGAATGGGTTCTCTGTCCTTCCTGCTCAAGGCATCGGCTACCACATTTGCCTTCCCCGGGTGGTAACGAATCTCAAAGTCGTAATCATTCAATAATTCAATCCACCTACGCTGCCTCATATTCAGTTGTTTCTGATTAAATATGTGTTGAAGACTTTTGTGGTCGGTATATATAATACTTTTGACCCCATATAAGTAGTGCCTCCAAGTCTTTAATGCAAAAACAACCGCGCCTAATTCCAAATCATGCGTCGTATAATTTTGTTCGTGAATCTTCAATTATCTAGACACATAAGCAATCACCTTCGTTCGTTGCATTAATACACAACCGAGACCTTGCTTTGATGCATCACAATAAATCACAAAATCATCATTCCCTTCAGGCAATGACAATATAGGTGCCGTAGTTAGCTTTTTCTTCAATAACTGAAACGCTTTCTCTTGTTCATCATTCCATTCAAATTTCTTCCCTTTATGCGTTAATGCAGTCAAGGGTTTTGCTATTCTGGAAAAGTCTTGGATGAACCTTCTGTAGTAACCAGCTAGTCCTAAAAACTGGCGTATGTGTTTCGGAGTTTTCGGGGTTTCCCACTTTTCAACAGTTTCTATCTTTGCCGGATCCACCTTAATACCTTCTTTGTTCACTATGTGACCGAGGAATTGAACTTCTTCCAACCAAAATGCACACTTTGAAAACTTAGCGTACAATTCTTCCTTCCTCAATACTTCTAACACCTTTCTCAAATGTTCACCGTGTTCTTGGTCATTCTTTGAGTAAATAAGTATGTCATCAATGAAAACAATGACAAACTTGTCAAGGTATGGTCCACACACTCGGTTCATAAGGTCCATGAACACAGCTGGTGCATTAGTTAAACCAAACGGCATGACCATAAATTCGTAATGACCGTAACGTGTTCTGAAAGCAGTCTTTGGAATATCATCTTCTTTCACCCGCATTTGATGATACCCGGAACGTAAGTCAATCTTTGAATAAACAGACGAGCCTTGTAGTTGATTAAATAAGTCATCGATTCTCGGTAGTGGGTAGTGGTTCTTGATGGTAAGTTTGTTCAACTCTCGGTAGTCGATACACAACCTGAATGTACCATCTTTCTTCTTGACAAACAAAACAGGAGCTCCCCACGGTGATGTGCTTGGTCGAATGAAACCACACTCTAAAAGTTCTTGTAATTGGCTTTGTAGTTCTTTCATCTCGCTGGGTGCGAGTCTGTAAGGAGCACGAGCTATTGGTGCAGCTCCTGGTACAAGATCTATTTGAAATTCAACGGATCGATGTGGGGGTAATCCCGGTAATTCTTTCGGAAATACATCGGGAAATTCTTTTGCGATGGGAACATCATTGATGCTCTTTTCTTTAGTTTGTACTTTCTCGACGTGTGCTAGAACAGCATAGCAACCTTTTCTTATTAGTTTTTGTGCCTTCAAATTACTAATAAGATGTAGCTTCGTGTTGCCCTTTTCTCCGTACACCATTAAGGGTTTTCCTTTTTCTCGTATAATGCGAATTGCATTTTTGTAACAAACGATCTCTGCTTTCACTTCTTTCAACCAGTCCATACCGATTATCACATCAAAACTCCCTAACTCTACTGGTATCAAATCAATCTTAAATGTTTCGCTAACCAGTTTAATTTCTCGATTCCGACATATATTATCTTCTGAAATTAATTTACCATTTGCTAATTCGAGTAAAAATTTACTATCCAAAGGCGTCAATGGACAACTTAA